>NC_052330.1:34094999-34184999 GCF_016432855.1 Salvelinus namaycush
GGATAGAGCAGTGTTGTTACATCAGAGCATTATACGGCAGGAAGGTTAACTCGCCATGTTCCTGACGTGGTAGAGCAGTGGTGTTACAGAGATCATTATACGGCAGGAAGGTAACCGCCATGTTCCTGACTGGTAGAGCAGTGTGTGTTACATCAGAGCATTATACGGCAGGAAGGTAACTCGCCATGTTCTGACGTGGTAGAGCAGTGTGTGTTACATCAGAGGCATTATACGGCAGGAAGGTAACTCGCCATGTTCCTGACGTGGTAGAGCAGTGTGGTGTTACATCAGAGCATTATACGGCAGGAAGGTAACTCGCCATGTTCCTGACGTGTAGAGCAGTGTGTGTTACATCAGAGCATTATACGGCAGGAAGGTAACTCGTCATGTTCTCGACGTGGTAGAGCAGTGTGTGTTCATCAGAGCATTTATACGGCAGGAAGGTAACTCGCCATGTTCCTGACGTGGTAGAGCAGTGTGTGTTACATCAGAGCGTTATACGGCAGGAAGGTAACTCGCCATGTTCCTGACGTGGTAGAGCAGGTGTGTTTACAGAGCATATACGGCAGGAAGGTAACTCGCATGTTCCTGACGTGGTAGAGCAGTGTGTGTTACATCAGAGCATTATACGGCAGGAAGGTAAACTCGCCATGTTCCTGACGTGGTAGAGCAGTGTGTGTTACATCAGAGCATTATACGGCAGGAAGGTAAATCGCCATGTTCCTGACGTGGTAGAGCAGTGTGGTTACATCAGAGCATTATACGGCAGGAAGGTAAATCGTCATGTTCCTGACGTTACATACAGCAGGTTTTAGGACCAGGTCTATATCACAACATGTGTCTACATACAGCAGGTTTAGGACCAGGCTATATCACAACATGTGTTACATACAGCAGGTTTAGAACCAGGCTATATCACAACATATGTTACATACAGCAGGTTAGGACCAGGCTATATCACAACATATGTTACATACAGCAGGTTTAGGACCAGGCTATATCACAACATATGTTACGTACAGCAGGTTTAGAACCAGGCTATATCACAACATATATACAGCAGGTTTAGGACCAGGCTATATCACAACATATATACAGCAGGTTTAGGACCAGGCTATATTACAACATATATACAGCAGGTTTAGGACCAGGCTATATCACAAGTGTTATATACAGCAGGTTTAGGACCAGGCTACATCACAACATATGTTACGTACAGCAGGTTTAGGACCAGGCTACATCACAACATGTGTTACATACAGCAGGTTTAGGACCAGGCTATATCACAACATGTGTTACGTAGAGCAGGTTAGGACCAGGCTATATCACAACATGTGTTACGTACAGCAGGTTTAGGACCAGGCTATATCACAACATGTGTTACGTACAGCAGGTTTAGGACCAGGCTATATCACAACATGTGTTACGTACAGCAGGTTTAGGACCAGGCTATATCACAACATGTGTTACATACAGCAGGTTTAGGACCAGGCTATATCACAACATATATACAGCAGGTTTAGGACCAGGCTATATCACAACATATATACAGCAGGTTTAGAACCAGGCTATATCACAACATATGTTACGTACAGCAGGTTTAGGACCAGGCTATATCACAACATGTGTTACATACAGCAGGTTTAGGACCAGGCTATATCACAACATGTGTTACGTACAGCAGGTTTAGGACCAGGCTATATCACAACATATGTTACATACAGCAGGTTTAGGACCAGGCTATATCACAACATGTGTTACATACAGCAGGTTTAGTACCAGGCTATATCACAACATATGTTACGTATAGCAGGTTTAGGACCAGGCTATATCACAACATGTGTTACGTACAGCAGGTTTAGGACCAGGCTATATCACAACGTGTTACATACAGCAGGTTTAGGACCAGGCTATATCACAACATATATACAGCAGGTTTAGGACCAGGCTATATCACAACATATATACAGCAGGTTTAGGACCAGGCTATATCACAACATATATACAGCAGGTTTAGGACCAGGCTATATCACAACATATATACAGCAGGTTTAGGACCAGGCTATATCACAACATGTGTTATATACAGCAGGTTTAGGACCAGGCTATATCACAACATATGTTACGTACAGCAGGTTTAGGACCAGGCTACATCACAACATGTGTTACATACAGCACGTTTAGGACCAGGCTATATCACAACATGTGTTACGTACAGCAGGTTTAGGACCAGGCTATATCACAACATGTGTTACGTACAGCAGGTTTAGGACCAGGCTATATCACAACATGTGTTACGTACAGCAGGTTTAGGACCAGGCTATATCACAACATGTGTTACATACAGCAGGTTTAGGACCAGGCTATATCACAACATATATACAGCAGGTTTAGGACCAGGCTATATCACAACATATATACAGCAGGTTTAGAACCAGGCTATATCACAACATATGTTACGTACAGCAGGTTTAGGACCAGGCTTTATCACAACATGTGTTACATACAGCAGGTTTAGGACCAGGCTATATCACAACATATGTTACATACAGCAGGTTTAGGACCAGGCTATATCACAACATGTATACAGCAGGTTTAGGACCAGGCTATATCACAACATATGTTACATACAGCAGGTTTAGGACCAGGCTATATCACAACATGTGTTACATACAGCAGGTTTAGGACCAGGCTATATCACAACATGTGTTACATACAGCAGGTTTAGAACCAGGCTATATCACAACATATGTTACATACAGCAGGTTTAGGACCAGGCTATATCACAACATATGTTACATACAGCAGGTTTAGGACCAGGCTATATCACAACATATGTTACATACAGCAGGTTTAGGACCAGGCTATATCACAACATATGTTACGTACAGCAGGTTTAGAACCAGGCTATATCACAACATATATACAGCAGGTTTAGGACCAGGCTATATCACAACATATATACAGCAGGTTTAGGACCAGGCTATATTACAACATATATACAGCAGGTTTAGGACCAGGCTATATCACAAGTGTTATATACAGCAGGTTTAGGACCAGGCTACATCACAACATATGTTACGTACAGCAGGTTTAGGACCAGGCTACATCACAACATATGTTACGTACAGCAGGTTTAGGACCAGGCTACATCACAACATGTGTTACATACAGCAGGTTTAGGACCAGGCTATATCACAACATGTGTTACGTAGAGCAGGTTTAGGACCAGGCTATATCACAACATGTGTTACGTACAGCAGGTTTAGGACCAGGCTATATCACAACGTGTTACGTACAGCAGGTTTAGGACCAGGCTATATCACAACATGTGTTACATACAGCAGGTTTAGAACCAGGCTATATCACAACATATGTTACATACAGCAGGTTTAGGACCAGGCTATATCACAACATATGTTACATACAGCAGGTTTAGGACCAGGCTATATCACAACATATGTTACGTACAGCAGGTTTAGAACCAGGCTATATCACAACGTGTTACATACAGCAGGTTTAGGACCAGGCTATATCACAACATATATACAGCAGGTTTAGGACCAGGCTATATCACAACATATGTTACGTACAGCAGATTTAGGACCAGGCTATATCACAACATATATACAGCAGGTTTAGGACCAGGCTATATCACAACATATATACAGCAGGTTTAGGACCAGGCTATATCACAACATATATACAGCAGGTTTAGGACCAGGCTATATCACAACATATATACAGCAGGTTTAGGACCAGGCTATATCACAACATGTGTTACATACAGCAGGTTTAGGACCAGGCTATATCACAACATATATATACAGCATGTTTAGGACCAGGCTATATCACAACATATATACAGCAGGTTTAGGACCAGGCTATATCACAACATGTGTTACATACAGCAGGTTTAGGACCAGGCTATATCACAACATGTGTTACATACAGCAGGTTTAGGACCAGGCTATATCACAACATGTGTTACGTACAGCAGGTTTAGGACCAGGATATATCTCAACATGTGTTACGTACAGCAGGTTTAGGACCAGGCTATATCACAACATATATACAGCAGGTTTAGGACCAGGCTATATCACAACATGTGTTACATACAGCAGGTTTAGGACCAGGCTACATTACAACATATGTTACATACAGCAGGTTTAGGACCAGGCTATATCACAACATGTGTTACATACAGCAGGTTTAGGACCAGGCTATATCACAACATATGTTACATACAGCAGGTTTAGGACCAGGCTATATCACAACATATGTTACGTACAGCTGGTTTAGGACCAGGCTATATCACAACATATATACAGCAGGTTTAGGACCAGGCTATATCACAACATATGTTACGTACAGCAGGTTTAGGACCAGGCTATATCACAACATATGTTACGTACAGCAGGTTTAGGACCAGGCTATATCACAACATATGTTACATACAGCAGGTTTAGGACCAGGCTATATCACAACATATGTTACGTACAGCAGGTTTAGGACCAGGCTATATCACAACATATGTTACATACAGCAGGTTTAGGACCAGGCTATATCACAACATGTGTTACATACAGCAGGTTTAGGACCAGGCTATATCACAACATATATACAGCAGGTTTAGGACCAGGCTATATCACAACATGTGTTACATACAGCAGGTTTAGGACCAGGCTATATCACAACATGTGTTACATACAGCAGGTTTAGGACCAGGCTATATCACAACATGTGTTACGTACAGCAGGTTTAGGACCAGGATATATCTCAACATGTGTTACGTACAGCAGGTTTAGGACCAGGCTATATCACAACATGTGTTACATACAGCAGGTTTAGGACCAGGCTATATCACAACATGTGTTTCATACAGCAGGTTTAGGACCAGGCTATATCACAACATATGTTACATACAGCAGGTTTGGGACCAGGCTATATCACAACATATATACAGCAGGTTTAGGACCAGGCTATATCACAACATGTGTTACATACAGCAGGTTTAGGACCAGGCTACATTACAACATATGTTACATACAGCAGGTTTAGGACCAGGCTATATCACAACATGTGTTACATACAGCAGGTTTAGGACCAGGCTATATCACAACATATGTTACATACAGCAGGTTTAGGACCAGGCTATATCACAACATATGTTACATACAGCAGGTTTAGGACCAGGCTATATCACAACATATGTTACGTACAGCTGGTTTAGGACCAGGCTATATCACAACATATATACAGCAGGTTTAGGACCAGGCTATATCACAACATATGTTACGTACAGCAGGTTTAGGACCAGGCTATATCACAACATATGTTACGTACAGCAGGTTTAGGACCAGGCTATATCACAACATATGTTACATACAGCAGGTTTAGGACCAGGCTATATCACAACATATGTTACGTACAGCAGGTTTAGGACCAGGCTATATCACAACATATGTTACATACAGCAGGTTTAGGACCAGGCTATATCACAACATGTGTTACATACAGCAGGTTTAGGACCAGGCTATATCACAACATATATACAGCAGGTTTAGGACCAGGCTATATCACAACATATGTTACGTACAGCAGGTTTAGGACCAGGCTATATCACAACATATATACAGCAGGTTTAGGACCAGGCTATATCACAACATATATACAGCAGGTTTAGGACCAGGCTATATCACAACATATATACAGCAGGTTTAGGACCAGGCTATATCACAACATATATACAGCAGGTTTAGGACCAGGCTATATCACAACATGTGTTACGTACAGCAGGTTTAGGACCAGGCTATATCACAACATGTGTTACATACAGCAGGTTTAGGACCAGGCTATATCACAACATATATATACAGCAGGTTTAGGACCAGGCTATATCACAACATATATACAGCAGGTTTAGGACCAGGCTATATCACAACATATATACAGCAGGTTTAGGACCAGGCTATATCACAACATGTTACATACAGCAGGTTTAGGACCAGGCTATATCACAACATGTGTTACGTACAGCAGGTTTAGGACCAGGCTATATCACAACATATATACAGCAGGTTTAGGACCAGGCTATATCACAACATGTTACATACAGCAGGTTTAGGACCAGGCTATATCACAACATATGTTACGTACAGCAGGTTTAGGACCAGGATATCACAACATGTGTTACGTACAGCAGGTTTAGGACCAGGCTATATCACAACATGTGTTACATACAGCAGGTTTAGGACCAGGCTATATCACAACATGTGTTACATACAGCAGGTTTAGGACCAGGCTATATCACAACATATGTTACGTACAGCAGGTTTAGGACCAGGCTATATCACAACATATATACAGCAGGTTTAGGACCAGGCTATATCACAACATGTGTTACATACAGCAGGTTTAGGACCAGGCTACATCACAACATATGTTACATACAGCAGGTTTAGGACCAGGCTATATCACAACATGTGTTACATACAGCAGGTTTAGGACCAGGCTATATCACAACATATGTTACATACAGCAGGTTTAGGACCAGGCTACATCACAACATATGTTACGTACAGCTGGTTTAGGACCAGGCTATATCACAACATATATACAGCAGGTTTACGACCAGGCTATATCACAACATATGTTACGTACAGCAGGTTTAGGACCAGGCTATATCACAACATATGTTACGTACAGCAGGTTTAGGACCAGGCTATATCACAACATATGTTACATACAGCAGGTTTAGGACCAGGCTATATCACAACATATGTTACGTACAGCAGGTTTAGGACCAGGCTATATCACAACATATGTTACATACAGCAGGTTTAGGACCAGGCTATATCACAACATGTGTTACATACAGCAGGTTTAGGACCAGGCTATATCACAACATATGTTACATACAGCAGGTTTAGGACCAGGCTATATCACAACATATGTTACATACAGCAGGTTTAGGACCAGGCTATATCACAACATATATACAGCAGGTTTAGGACCAGGCTATATCACAACATATGTTACATACAGCAGGTTTAGGACCAGGCTATATTACAACATATGTTACATACAGCAGGTTTAGGACCAGGCTATATCACAACATATATACAGCAGGTTTAGGACCAGGCTATATCACAACATATGTTACATACAGCAGGTTTAGGACCAGGCTATATCACAACATGTGTTACGTACAGCAGGTTTAGGACCAGGCTATATCACAACATGTGTTACGTACAGCAGGTTTAGGACCAGGCTATATCACAACATATATACAGCAGGTTTAGGACCAGGCTATATCACAACATATGTTACATACAGCAGGTTTAGGACCAGGCTATATTACAACATATGTTACGTACAGCAGGTTTAGGACCAGGCTATATCACAACATATATACAGCAGGTTTAGGACCAGGCTATATCACAACATATGTTACATACAGCAGGTTTAGGACCAGGCTATATTACAACATATGTTACATACAGCAGGTTTAGGACCAGGCTATATCACAACATGTGTTACATACAGCAGGTTTAGGACCAGGCTATATCACAACATATATACAGCAGGTTTAGGACCAGGCTATATCACAACATATATACAGCAGGTTTAGGACCAGGCTATATCACAACATATATACAGCAGGTTTAGTACCAGGCTATATCACAACATATATACAGCAGGTTTAGGACCAGGCTATATCACAACATATATACAGCAGGTTTAGGACCAGGCTATATCACAACATATATACAGCAGGTTTAGGACCAGGCTATATCACAACATATATACAGCAGGTTTAGGACCAGGCTATATCACAACATATATACAGCAGGTTTAGGACCAGGCTATATCACAACATATATACAGCAGGTTTAGGACCAGGCTATATCACAACATATATACAGCAGGTTTAGGACCAGGCTATATCACAACATATATACAGCAGGTTTAGGACCAGGCTATATCACAACATATATACAGCAGGTTTAGGACCAGGCTATATCACAACATATATACAGCAGGTTTAGGACCAGGCTATATCACAACATATATACAGCAGGTTTAGGACCAGGCTATATCACAACATGTTACATACAGCAGGTTTAGGACCAGGCTATATCACAACATGTGTTACATACAGCAGGTTTAGGACCAGGCTATATCACAACATGTGTTACATACAGCAGGTTTAGGACCAGGCTATATCACAACATATGTTACGTACAGCAGGTTTAGGACCAGGCTATATCACAACATGTGTTACGTACAGCAGGTTTAGGACCAGGCTATATCACAACATGTGTTACGTACAGCAGGTTTAGGACCAGGCTATATCACAACATGTGTTACGTACAGCAGGTTTAGGACCAGGCTATATCACAACATGTGTTACATACAGCAGGTTTAGGACCAGGCTATATCACAACATATATACAGCAGGTTTAGGACCAGGCTATATCACAACATATATACAGCAGGTTTAGAACCAGGCTATATCACATTTGTTTTTTCTCTGGAAACAATATGGTGATACTGGTATCATCACAGCCCTAGTAAGTATTATAACAGTAATTATGTGTCTAGTATTATAGACTGGGTGGTTCTAGTCCTGAATGCTGATTGGCTGACAGTATTATAACAGTAATGATGTATCTAGTATTATAGACTGGGTGGTTCTAGTCCTGAATGCTGATTGGCTGACAGTACTATAGCAGTAATGATGTATCTAGTATTATAGACTGGGTGGTTCTAGTCCTGAATGCTGATTGGCTGACAGTACTATAGCAGTAATGATGTATCTAGTATTATAGACTGGGTGGTTCTAGTCCTGAATGCTGATTGGCTGACAGTACTATAGCAGTAATGATGTATCTAGTATTATAGACTGGGTGGTTCTAGTCCTGAATGCTGATTGGCTGACAGTACTATAACGGTAATGATGTATCTAGTATTATAGACTGGGTGGTTCTAGTCCTGAACGCTGATTGGCTGACAGTATTATAACAGTAATGATGTATCTAGTATTATAGACTGGGTGGTTCTAGTCCTGAATGCTGATTGGCTGACAGTATTATAACAGTAATGATGTATCTAGTATTATAGACTGGGTGGTTCTAGTCCTGAATGCTGATTGGCTGACAGTATTATAACAGTAATGATGTATCTAGTATTATAGACTGGGTGGTTCTAGTCCTGAATGCTGATTGGCTGACAGTACTATAACAGTATTGATGTATCTAGTATTATAGACTGGGTGGATCTAGTCCTGAATGCTGATTGGCTGACAGTATTATAACAGTAATGATGTATCTAGTATTATAGACTGGGTGGATCTAGTCCTGAATGCTGATTGGCTGACAGTACTGTAACAGTAATGATGTATCTAGTATTATAGACTGGGTGGTTCTAGTCCTGAATGCTGATTGGCTGACAGTATTATAACAGTAATGATGTATCTAATTATAGACTGGGTGGTTCTAGTCCTGAATGCTGATTGGCTGACAGTACTATAACAGTAATGATGTATCTAGTATTATAGACTGGGTGGTTCTAGTCCTGAATGCTGATTGGCTGACAGTACTATAACAGTAATGATGTATCTAGTATTATAGACTGGGTGGTTCTAGTCCTGAATGCTGATTGGCTGACAGTATTATAACAGTAATGATGTATCTAGTATTATAGACTGGGTGGATCTAGTCCTGAATGCTGATTGGCTGACAGTACTGTAACAGTAATGATGTATCTAGTATTATAGACTGGGTGGTTCTAGTCCTGAATGCTGATTGGCTGACAGTACTATAACAGTAATGATGTATCTAGTATTATAGACTGGGTGGTTCTAGTCCTGAATGCTGATTGGCTGACAGTATTATAACAGTAATGATGTATCTAGTATTATAGACTGGGTGGTTCTAGTCCTGAATGCTGATTGGCTGACAGTATTATAACAGTAATGATGTATCTAGTATTATAGACTGGGTGGTTCTAGTCCTGAATGCTGATTGGCTGACAGTATTATAACAGTAATGATGTATCTAGTATTATAGACTGGGTGGTTCTAGTCCTGAATGCTGATTGGCTGACAGTACTATAGCAGTAATGATGTATCTAGTATTATAGACTGGGTGGTTCTAGTCCTGAATGCTGATTGGCTGACAGTATTATAACAGTAATGATGTATCTAGTATTATAGACTGGGTGGTTCTAGTCCTGAATGCTGATTGGCTGACAGTATTATAACAGTAATGATGTATCTAGTATTATAGACTGGGTGGATCTAGTCCTGAATGCTGATTGGCTGACAGTATTATAACAGTAATGATGTATCTAGTATTATAGACTGGGTGGTTCTAGTCCTGAATGCTGATTGGCTGACAGTACTATAACAGTATTGATGTATCTAGTATTATAGACTGGGTGGATCTAGTCCTGAATGCTGATTGGCTGACAGTACTATAACAGTAATGACGTATCTAGTATTATAGACTGGGTGGTTCTAGTCCTGAATGCTGATTGGCTGACAGTACTATAACAGTATTGATGTATCTAGTATTATAGACTGGGTGGTTCTAGTCCTGAATGCTGATTGGCTGACAGTACTATAACAGTATTGATGTATCTAGTATTATAGACTGGGTGGATCTAGTCCTGAACGCTGATTGGCTGACAGTACTATAGCAGTATTGATGTATCTAGTATTATAGACTGGGTGGTTCTAGTCCTGAATGCTGATTGGCTGAAAATACTATAACAGTATTGATGTATCTAGTATTATAGACTGGGTGGTTCTAGTCCTGAATGCTGATTGGCTGACAGTACTATAACAGTAATGATGAAACTTGTAGTTGAATATTATTATGATATTATATTTCCTTTGGGCTCCCATGTGGTGCAGGGGTCTAAGGCACTGTATCACAGTGCTAGAGGCGTCACTACAGACACCCTGGTTCGATTCCAGGCTGTATCACAACCGCCCAGCGTCGGCCGGGTCCGGCCGGGAGCGAGACCGTCTTTGTAAATAAGAATGTTAAATAAAGGTGAAAATAAAAAAAACTGGGTATTTAAATCTTACCCTTCTACATCCCCAGTACTGCTGGTTTTCTGTTCAACCTGGTAATGAACACACACCTGGTGTCCCAGGTCTAAACAGAGAGGAAGCAGTGGAAGGATTTGTAATTTGAGGACCCTAATAAGGTTAACTGTTATCTAAAGCCAACCAGCCGGAGGAAGACTCCAGAGTCTGGTTCCTCTCGAGGTTTCTTCCTACTCTTGGTGGTTCAGTGTGAGCAGTGTGTTTTCTCTCTTCCTGTAGGTCTGTAACCACCCTGACCTGTTTGAACGTCAGGAGACTCGTTCTCCCTTCCATATGTCGCTGAGACCCTACGTCATGTCCAAGTTCCTCTACCGCCACGGACTCACACACACCACCACACACACACACAGCAGGAACAAGTGAGTAACACACACACACACACACACACACACACACACACACACACACACACAGCAGGAACAAGTGAGTAACACACACACACACACACACACACACACACACACACACACACACACACACACACACACACACACACAGCAGGAACAAGTGAGTAACACAGTATAATCCGTACTTGTCCAATGTTACTTGGTAATGGCTGGTGGTGTTTAATTGTTATATTATGATGTAGAAGACAATGAGAGCATTTGAGGGTTTATTTGTTATTTTCGGACAACCATGTTCATAGAATCCTTCTCTCTGTCTCTCTTTCCCTCTCGGTCGGTCTTTGTGTCCCCCTCTCTCTCTGTCTCCTCTCTGTCTCCTCTCTCAGGCTGCTCCAGGTTCTACTGTCTCCCTTCTCTCCTGATCATATCCAGCAGTCCCTCTTCCACAGGAAAGGTAAGTGACCCTTTTTCATTCTTTCACATCAGTATAGATGAAGGAATGAAGACAAGAGGAAGCTTCTTAGACCTTAGTGTTTAGAGCTAGCCCTCTGCCTCCTCGTCCGTCTAAAACAAGTGTTTATCCTCCTCAAGGTGATCATGAAGGAAGTTGTTTCTCCTTCCTGCGTTTCATCGACGTTTCGCCGGCAGAGATGTTCAACGTCATGCTGCATGGCACTCTGGTCAGGTAGGTGTCCGAGGGACACGAGCTTGACAACGCAGTTAGTCAACAGAGTATGTGGAGTGTCTGGGTGTCTCTAGGCGTGAGAAACATCTCCGTGTTCACAAACGATAACAGTTCTGGAGTTAGCTATGAAGCTAATTGCTATGAAGCTAATTGCTATGAAGCTAATTGCTATGAAGCTAATTGCCGTCTACATGATGTTTTGTAACTTTTGAAGTTGTTTTAATCAGACTCTCCTCTCTGCTGTTCCAGGTGGTTAGCTCTTTTTCTTTCCCTGAAGGCAGCGTACCGGCTCTACCAGAGACGCATGTGGGGCCTGGAAGAGGAGGAGGGTGGAGAGGAGGGAGGAGGGAGGATTGGAGGAGGAGAGGAGGAAGGGAGCGGGAGGCCCAGGAGTCAGTGTCTCTCTCGGAGGGGTCTGATCCTCTGGCTGGACCGACCTACTGCTTTCCCCAACACACGCACAAGCACAGTGTTACAGGTGAGACACACACACCCACCTCAAGTCTTTCCCTGCCGCTCTACTTTCTGCCAGTCAGCCTCCACTCTTCCTCTCTCTCTGCCTCCAGCATCCACTCTTCCTCTCTCTCTGCCTCTCTACTTTCTGCCAGTCAGCCTCCACTCTTCCTCTCTCTCTGCCTCTCTACTTTCTGCCAGTCAGCCTCCACTCTTCCTCTCTCTCTGCCTCTCTACTTTCTGCCAGTCAGCCTCCACTCTTCCTCTCTCTCTGCCTCCAGCGTCCACTCTTCCTCTCTCTCTGCCTCTCTACTTTCTGCCAGTCAGCCTCCACTCTTCCTCTCTCTCTGCCTCTCTACTTTCTGCCAGTCAGCCTCCCCTCTTTCCTCTCTCTCTGCCTCTACTTTCTGCCAGTCAGCCTCCACTCTTTCCTCTCTCTCAAGCTCCATTTTCTCTGGAAACTAATACAAGAGCCTGTTTAAGCTGGTCCACATTCTGCACCTACAGAACCAGAGGAGAGGGCTTGAACCAGAATTTTGCTTCCTCTACCTTGCCCCGGTCTCCCCTAACAACCTCAGTCTCATCCTACCTTCCCCAGGTCTCCCCTAACAACCTCAGTCTCATCCTACCTTCCCCAGGTCTCCCCTAACAACCTCAGTCTCATCCTACCTTCCCCAGGTCTCCCCTAACAACCTCAGTCTCATCCTACCTTCCCCAGGTCTCCGCTAACAACCTCAGTCTCATCCTACCTTCCCCAGGTCTCCCCTAACAACCTCAGTCTCATCCTACCTTCCCCAGGTCTCCCCTAACAACCTCAGTCTCATCCTACCTTCCCCAGGTCTCCCCTAACAACCTCAGTCTCATCCTACCTTCCCCAGGTCTCCCCTAACAACCTCAGTCTCATCCTACCTTCCCCAGGCTAATTCAAACAGTATCAGTCAGATATTCTTCATCGTAGGTTCCCCCCAGAGATCCGCAGCTTCACACACCTGGAGAACTGCTATAAACTTTGTGACCCGACTCTCTTTTCTACACAATGGAAAACTGCAACCAGTCGACTGGTTTCATGACAGTGTCTATACAGTTCAGATCCAGACTTAGCAGTCTCTCTCTGTGGCCTAACTCTCACTAGTCTGGGATTCATCTCTCAACAACTCTAGCCACATCACTGCCTAGCCTTGCCAAATAATGAGTCACATCACTGCCTAGCCTTGCCAAATAATGAGTCACATCACTGCCTAGCCTTGCCAAATAATGAGTCACATCACTGCCTAGCCTTGCCAAATAATGAGTTACATCATTGCCTAGTCTTGCCAAATAATGAGCCACATCACTGCCTAGCCTTGCCTAACTCAGCCAGCCACGCCTAGAGAGACCCAGACACTCAGCCAGCCACGCCTAGAGAGACCCAGACACTCAGCCAGCCACGCCTAGAGAGACCCAGACACTCAGCCAGCCACGCCTAGAGAGACCCAGACACTCAGCCAGCCACGCCTAGAGAGACCCAGACACTCAGCCAGCCACGCCTAGAGAGACCCAGACACTCAGGATCTTTCCAACATCATTCTATCCCACTAGGATGGATCTTTCCCTTCATTTGGAGCAGCTAAGTCTCAACTCTCAGCTGACCACCAGGCCCAACCTCACCACTATGTTACCATTACACCCTGGCTAGCCATGTTTTTACACCTACTATAGTCTGCTGAGACGTAACCACTAGGATTTCAACATTCTGTTGGCTGAAGGACTGTCTTGGCCAAATGGGGTCATATTTGGGGTTTGGTCTCCCAACTACCACAGGTCTCAGGCCCTGGAATGGAGATGTGTTGTTTGTCAGAACCACTAGATGGCGCTGTGGGTCTGCCCATGTCTTATTTTTACATCTGGCCTTATTTTCACTCTTTCTATGCTTTTAGTTTATCCCCCCCAAAACTTTTGTTTGATATTTTGTTTCTTTACAGAGAGAATTGGTTGTCACATTTTGCAGATTCATCACTTGGCCGTTGACTACAATGTGACAATGTATCTACAGCTTATCCAACTCGTAATTACATCAGAATCGTTATGAGTGATGTCTCTGCACTAAAAATACTATTTAATTTTTTTCTACTGTCCCAGAAATCCATATAAGTACCTTGTTGTAAACAGTATCATTAAAACATGGATTTATGGCTCAGTGGAAAGTTACTTTCCAAAGAATATTTAGTGCAGAGACGACATTCAGAATGGGATTCTGATGTGTAATAGAAGTTGATGTGGAGGGTTTTACTGTTTTCTAATATGCTTTAGACATATTTGCATATTGCATTCTCTCTTTAACAAAACACAATTTCACAAAAAAAGGTTGTGGGGGATGGAACGCAGAACGAGTAACAATACGGCCACGCGTAACTTCCCCCTGTAACAGCGATTGAATGTTCACTGTGAATGAAGCCGATGTCGCATCACACACACGCACACACACGCACACACGCACGCACACGCGTTCTTTGAAGGCCATCGTATACACATGGTTTAAAACTGCCAAAGGAATGTGTTATATTTGGTTTATTGAGTACTTGATCAATCTAGTCTCTCCTTCTTTCTCTCCTCTCTCTCTCCAGAACCTGGTATTCACCCGTCACAGCCCAGGTCTGATGGGTCACTGTGATGTTCTGGTCCACAGTCGATGCTCTGCCAACTCCACCACCCTACGACCAGGCCAACCCACACAACCACCCAAGTTCCTGCTCACCGCTGTGCCAAGGGTAAGGCCCCAGTGTGTGTGTGTGTGTGTGTGTGTGTGTGTGTGTGTGTGTGTGTGTGTGTGTGTGTGTGTGTGTGTGTGTGTGTAAGAGAGAGAGAGAGAATGGTTGAGAGATGTGTGAGTGAGGGAGAGCTGTGTTTTGTGTGTGTGTGGTGAGAGAGGAAGGTAAATAAATCTGTGGTCCACGAGACGTTTTTAGAAGTTACTGTTTGTTTAGAGTGCAGCTTGAAGCCACCGCAGGGGGTCTCTTCACACACACAGAATACACACAGAACACACATACACACACAGAGAATACACACACACACACAGCACACATGTTAGGCAGATAATGCTGCTCATTGTTGAATGTTTCCAAAGACAACACATCCTCCTCCCCCGTCCCTTTTCTCGCTCGACCACCCAACCTGCTCCACTGTGTCCCACACACACACACACACACACACACACACACACACACACACACACACACACACACACACACACCCTGCTGATTCACCGATCATAGGTTCCACATCAACAGAGACCAAGAAACATCGCTCTTTTTCCCCTCATCCTTCTCTCTTTCCCTCTTCCTCTCTTTCCCTCTTCCTCTCTTTCCCTCTTCCTCTCTTTCCCTCTTTCCCTCTTTCCCTCTTTCCCTCTTTCCCTCTTCCTCTCTTCCTCTCTTTCCCTCTTTCCCTCTTTCCCTCTTCCTCTCTTTCCCTCTTCCTCTCTTCCTCTCTTTCCCTCTTTCCCTCCCTCCCTCTTTCCCTCCCTCCCTCTTCCCTCCATCCATCTATCTTTCCCTCTCCCTTGTTCCATCCATCCATCCCTCTCTTTATCCTCCTTGGAATAACCAACACACAGGGGTCAACTCAACTGTAGACCGTTCGGCCTGTGTGCCTTTCTGGTTTCATTAGTTGGGACATAAGATCAAAGTATCCTCTCTATCACTGTGTTTCAGCTGGTATTTGCAGCCCTTTTCCTTTCAGCCCACCGCTCTTTCGAGTTTGATTTCCCACATGGAGCTGGCAGAGACCATTATTTATTATCCTGGAGAACTAGGACCTGTGACCGCCGGTTTACCGTAGGGCCCGTGACCGCCGGTTTACCGTAGGGCCCGTGACCGCCGGTTTACCGTAGGGCCCGTGACCGCCGGTTTACCGTAGGGCCCGTGACCGCCGGTTTACCGTAGGGCCCGTGACCGCCGGTTTACCGTAGGGCCCGTGACCGCCGGTTTACCGTTGGGCCCGTGACCGCCGGTTTACCGTAGGGCCCGTGACCGCCGGTTTACCGTTGGGCCCGTGACCGCCGGTTTACCGTTGGGCCCGTGACCGCCGGTTTACCGTAGGGCCCGTGACCGCCGGTTTACCGTAGGGCCCGTGACCGCCGGTTTACCGTAGGGCCCGTGACCGCCGGTTTACCGTAGGGCCCTTGACCGCCGGTTTACCGTAGGGCCCGTGACCGCCGGTTTACCGTTGGGCCCGTGACCGCCGGTTTACCGTTGGGCCCGTGACCGCCGGTTTACCGTAGGGCCCGTGACCGCCGGTTTACCGTAGGGCCCGTGACCGCCGGTTTACCGTAGGGCCCGTGACCGCCGGTTTACCGTAGGGCCCGTGACCGCCGGTTTACCGTAGGGCCCGTGACCGCCGGTTTACCGTTGGGCCCGTGACCGCCGGTTTACCGTTGGGCCCGTGACCGCCGGTTTACCGTTGGGCCCGTGACCGCCGGTTTACCGTTGGGCCCGTGACCGCCGGTTTACCGTTGGGCCCGTGACCGCCGGTTTACCTTTGTGCCATAGCTTGCCTCTCGGTGCCAAACCCCTGGTGCGTTTTACCGGTGATAAAGGAGAATGGAAGGAAAATATCCTACATCTGTGAGAGGGTGAGGGATTCTCCCTCTGTCAGTTAACTGCCTGTTTAGATAAGGTGCGCAGGATGGATCCCAGAGGGGGGGTGGGCGCAGGATGGATCCCAGAGGGGGGGTGGGCGCAGGATGGATCCCAGAGGGGGGGTGGGCGCAGGATGGATCCCAGAGGGGGGGGTGGGCGCAGGATGGATCCCAGAGGGGGGGGTGGGCGCAGGATGGATCCCAGAGGGGGGGGTGGGACGCAGGATGGATCCCAGAGGGGGGGTGGTGGGCGCAGGATGGATCCCAGAGGGGGGGTGGTGGGCGCAGGATGGATCCCAGAGGGGGGGTGGTGGGCGCAGGATGGATCCCAGAGGGGGGGTGGTGGGCGCAGGATGGATCCCAGAGGGGGGGGTGGTGGGCGCAGGATGGATCCCAGAGGGGGGGGGGGGGGGGCAGATTGGATCCCAGAGGGGGGGGGGGGGGGGGGCAGATTGGATCCCAGAGGTGGGGGGGGGCGCCGGATGGAACCCAGAGGGGAGGGGGGGCGCAGGATGAACACTGATCTGTGTGAATCACCCCAGCAGGAAATATTGTGAGCAATATTCAGAGGTGGAAACTTTCCGTGGGAATATATGGGATTTAACGGAACTATATGCAAATTAATATTAATACCATTTAAATGTAGATATTTTTTGCATTGGATATATTTACCATATATGGAGACAGAAACAAAAACCTTTTACCTTATCATAAGTAGACATAATTGCAAATGATTAAATCCTTCCATTAGAATTTTTCAGTTTTTTTGTTATGAATTTAACTTTAATTAAATGAGTTGACTCTTTACATGGGATGATTTCACTGAACAACAAAATAAAGGGAATATTGAATGATCCCCAATGATCCATCGCATCTTCCAAGAACGTTTTCAACAAACATCTGTAAAATTATAGTCTAGAAACTACATCTTTGGTTGTCTTCCTCTCAGGCTTCCATGTCTTCTCCTTAGACCTCCTCAATGTCCACCTCTTGAACATCAGACTCTGAGGCCTCATCTTCACTGTCACTTTCCAACCTGGTTGAGGATGGCTTGTTGCCAGGCTCAAAAAGCCTCAAATTTGCCCGAATGGCCACCAATTTTTCAACCCTTGTATTGGTCAGCTTGTTGCGTGCTTTGGTGTGTGTGTGTTCCCAAACAAGGACCAGTTGCGCTCTGAGGCGGCTGATGTTGGTGGGATTTGGAGGATGATGGAGGCAACAGGGGAAAGAGCCTCAGATCCACAAAGTCCCTTCCACCAGGTGGGTGATAAGATATGTTGGCACGATGGAGATGCCATATTGCAGTGTAATATGTCTGTACTTCGCCAGACTGCCAAGAACCTTGCCCTCATCCAGGCCAAGGTGGCGAGACACCGTAGTGATGACACCATAGGCCTTGGTCATCTCTGCACCCGACAGGATGCTCTTGCCAGCATACTTGGGGTCCAACATGTACGCTGCGGTGTGTATTGGCTTCAGGCAGAAGTCTTCATGCTTTTTGATGTATTTCAGAACTGCTGTTCCCTCTGCTTGGAGCACCAGTGAAGTGGGCAGGGCAGTACGGATTTCTTCTCTTACATCTACAAGCAGAGTCTGAACATCAGACAGGATGGCATTGTCTTTCTCAATCCGTCCTATAGATTTCAGGCTGCTTACCACTCTCTCCCAAAATACATAATCCAGGAGGATCCTCTTGATGGGGCTGTCCATTTTGGCAGACTGTGATATGGCCATTTCTTGGAGAGACTCCTTCCCCTCCAGGAGACTGTCAAACATGATGACAACACCACCCCAACGGGTGTTGCTGGGCAGCTTCAATGTGTTGCTCTTATTCTTCTCACTTTGCTTGGTGAGGTAGATTTCTGCTATAACTTGATGACCCTTCACATACCTAACCATTTCCTTGGCTCTCTTGTAGAGTGTATCCATTGTTTTCAGTGCCATGATGTCCTTGAGGAGCAGATTCAATGCATGAGCAGCACAGCCAATGGGTGTGATGTGAGGGTAGGACTCCTCCACTTTAGACCAAGCAGCCTTCATGTTCACAGCACTGTCTGTAACCAGCGCAAATACCTTCTGTGGTCCAAGGTCATTGATGACTGCCTTCAGCTCATCTGCAATGTAGATGTGTCTGTTGTCCCTTGTGTCTGTGTTCTTGTAGAATACTGGTTGAGGGGTGGAGATGATATAGTTAATTATTCCTTGCCCACAAACATTATACCACCCATCAGAGATGATTGCAATACAGTCTGTTTTCTCTATGATTTGCTTGATCTTCACTTGAACTCTGTTGAACTCTGCATCCAGACTCGGCTGGAGTCACGAGACCGGGGGTTGTGGGGTCGGCTGGAGTCACGAGACCGGGGGTTGTGGGGTCGGCTGGAGTCACGAGACCTGGGGTTGTGGGGTCGGCTGGAGTCACGAGACCGGGGGTTGTGGGGTCGGCTGGAGTCACGAGACCTGGGGTTGTGGAGACGGCTGGAGTCACGAGACCTGGGGTTGTGGGGTCGGCTGGAGTCACGAGACCGGGGGTTGTGGGGTCGGCTGGAGTCACGAGACCTGGGGTTGTGGAGACGGCTGGAGTCACGAGACCTGGGGTTGTGAGGTCGGCTGGAGTCACGAGACCTGGGGTTGTGGGGTCGGCTGGAGTCACGAGACCTGGGGTTGTGGGGTCGGCTGGAGTCACGAGACCGGGGGTTGTGGGGTCGGCTGTAGTCACGAGACCTGGGGTTGTGAGGTCGGCTGGAGTCACGAGACCTGGGGTTGTGGAGACGGCTGGAGTCACGAGACCGGGGGTTGTGGGGTCGGCTGGAGTCACGAGACCGGGGGTTGTGGGGTCGGCTGTAGTCACGAGACCTGGGGTTGTGGGGTCGGCTGTAGTCACGAGACCTGGGGTTGTGAGGTTGGCTGGAGTCACGAGACCTGGGGTTGTGGAGACGGCTGGAGTCACGAGACCGGGGGTTGTGGGGTCGGCTGGAGTCACGAGACCGGGGGTTGTGGGGTCGGCTGGAGTCACGAGACCTGGGGTTGTGGAGACGGCTGGAGTCACGAGACCTGGGGTTGTGAGGTCGGCTGGAGTCACGAGACCTGGGGTTGTGGGGTCGGCTGGAGTCACGAGACCTGGGGTTGTGGGGTCGGCTGGAGTCACGAGACCGGGGGTTGTGGGGTCGGCTGGAGTCACGAGACCTGGGGTTGTGGAGACGGCTGGAGTCACGAGACCTGGGGTTGTGGGGTCGGCTGGAGTCACGAGACCGGGGGTTGTGGGGTCGGCTGGAGTCACGAGACCGGGGGTTGTGGAGACGGCTGGAGTCACGAGACCTGGGGTTGTGAGGTCGGCTGGAGTCACGAGACCTGGGGTTGTGGGGTCGGCTGGAGTCACGAGACCTGGGGTTGTGGAGACGGCTGGAGTCACGAGACCGGGGGTTGTGAGGTTGGCTGGAGTCACGAGACCTGGGGTTGTGAGGTTGGCTGGAGTCACGAGACCTGGGGTTGTGGGGTCGGCTGTAGTCACGAGACCTGGGGTTGTGGGGTCGGCTGGAGTCACGATACCTGGGGTTGTGGAGACGGCTGGAGTCACGAGACCTGGGGTTGTGGAGACGGCTGGAGTCACGAGACCGGGGGTTGTGAGGTTGGCTGGAGTCACGAGACCTGGGGTTGTGAGGTTGGCTGGAGTCACGAGACCTGGGGTTGTGGGGTCGGCTGTAGTCACGAGACCTGGGGTTGTGGGGTCGGCTGTAGTCACGAGACCTGGGGTTGTGAGGTCGGCTGGAGTCACGAGACCTGGGGTTGTGGAGACGGCTGGAGTCACGAGACCTGGGGTTGTGAGGTCGGCTGGAGTCACGAGACCGGGGGTTGTGAGGTCGGCTGGAGTCACGAGACCGGGGGTTGTGAGGTCGGCTGTAGTCACGAGACCGGGGGTTGTGAGGTCGGCTGGAGTCACGAGACCGGGGGTTGTGGGGTCGGCTGGAGTCACGAGACCGGGGGTTGTGGAGACGGCTGGAGTCACGAGACCGGGGGTTGTGAGGTTGGCTGGAGTCACGAGACCGGGGGTTGTGGGGTCGGCTGGAGTCACGAGACCCGACCTGGGGTTGTGGGGTCGGCTGAAGTCACGAGACCCGCCCTGGGGTTGTGAGGTCGGCTGGTAGTTGCAATGAAACTTTATCATATCAACATTGGAACACTTCATCAGAATGACAATTGTTAATTTTGTGTTGCTTCCTAGGTAACGGCGGTTCCCATGGAGCGGTACTGTGATGACCGCAGTGCCGAGTACGAGTGGCAGGAGACGAGGGCCGGGGGGGGCGTGGCCGCCAAGCAGTGCTTCCTGTACGGCTCCCCTGATCTGGCCTCTGATTGGATGTCCCGAGCCAACACTTTCTACCCACGATGCCCTGGGGGAGTGATGGCACTCTACCCCCGGCATGGCTGGTCCTACATCAGAATACCAGGTACGGAAACGCAGTATGTGCGTGCGCATTGGTTTGTGTCGGTGTATTTACGTTGGAATTAAAAGTCAGAGGAAACACTTTCGCCAGTCCTGCTGCGGTAGGGGGGGAACCGTCCTCTGTTCCCTACTCCTGTAGTGTGTGGTAGAGGGGGAACCGTCCTCTGTTCCCTACTCCTGTAGTGTGTGGTAGAGGGGAACCGTCCTCTGTTCCCTACTCCTGTAGTGTGTGGTAGAGGGGAACCGTCCTCTGTTCCCTACTCCTGTAGTGTGTGGTAGAGGGGAACCGTCCTCTGTTCCCTACTCCTGTAGTGTGTGGTAGAGGGGGAACCGTCCTCTGTTCCCTACTCCTGTAGTGTGTGGTAGGGGGGAACCGTCCTCTGTTCCCTACTCCTGTAGTGTGTGGTAGAGGGGAACCGTCCTCTGTTCCCTACTCCTGTAGTGTGTGGTAGAGGGGAACCGTCCTCTGTTCCCTACTCCTGTAGTGTGTGGTAGGGGGGGAACCGTCCTCTGTTCCCTACTCCTGTAGTGTGTGGTAGGGGGGGAACCGTCCTCTGTTCCCTACTCCTGTAGTGTGTGGTAGGGGGGGAACCGTCCTCTGTTCCCTACTCCTGTAGTGTGTGGTAGGGGGGAACCGTCCTCTGTTCCCTACTCCTGTAGTGTGTGGTAGGGGGGAACCGTCCTCTGTTCCCTACTCCTGTAGTGTGTGGTAGGGGGGGAACCGTCCTCTGTTCCCTACTCCTGTAGTGTGTGGTAGGGGGGAACCGTCCTCTGTTCCCTACTCCTGTAGTGTGTGGTAGGGGGGAACCGTCCTCTGTTCCCTACTCCTGTAGTGTGTGGTAGGGGGGGAACCGTCCTCTGTTCCCTACTCCTGTAGTGTGTGGTAGGGGGGAACCGTCCTCTGTTCCCTACTCCTGTAGTGTGTGGTAGGGGGGAACCGTCCTCTGTTCCCTACTCCTGTACTCCAGGGCCTGCTGGCTGTGCTGTGAACCAGAGGAACCGGGGAGGGTAAAGCCCGTGGGAGAACCACAGCTAAGCAGGAGAGGGATGGCCTGGGTCAGGGGTTGAGACGGGACTCATATAGAACCATCCTGTCACTTCCAGGGCGTGAGTGTCACTGCTAAACCTCAGCCTCCTGATGAAAGGCGTAAAGTGGAGACCTGCTACGGTGTACGCCTTCATGACAGAGCTGCTGCTGCAGGTCAGAGAGGTCAGGGAGGTCAGGGAGGTCAGGGAGGTCAGAGAGGTCAGAGAGGTCAGAGAGGTCAGGGAGGTCAGAGAGGTCAGGGAGGTCAGAGAGGTCAGAGAGGTCAGATGACTGATGTGTAGTGAGGGCTAAAAGTTTACCCACACTGCCACTCTCACAGACCTAGCAACCCTACACTTTACATCATGATGATGTCTCACTTTTGCTGTGGACTCGTATTGCTTTTATCTGATTGTCTTTGGCCGTGGGAATTGTGTGTGTGTGTGAGTCTGTGTACAGTCTAAGAGCTTGTGAAGTTTTTGGGGAAAAGGACAAAGTGAAGAAGTTTGTAGTTTGACCATTGGTCATTGTTCCAGTGCTTAGGTAATGGTAATATACTGTACAGTACTGTGTGTACTCTGTGGCTCAGAACAGTCTCATTCACAAAGCAGCACTGTATTCAGACTCGTAGGGATGTCTTCTCGCCTTGCGCAGAAACTCTTCCTCTTTCTGTGTGTGACTAATATTCAGACCGCGGTCTCCGTTATAACCGTTTGATTTGTAGATTTACACACGCATGTTCCATACGCACAAATAGCTTATTTCTCTCAGATTTTGTGCTCAAATTTGTTTACGTCCCTGTTAGTGAACATTTCTCCTTTGCCAAGATAATCCATCCACCTGACAGGTGTGGCATATCAAGAAGCAGATTCAACAGCACGGTCATTACACAGGTGTACCTTGTGCTGGGGGACAATAAAAGGCCACTCTAAAATAGGTAGTTTTGTCACACAACACAATGCCACAGATATCTCAAGTTTTGAACTGTAACTCAGTCAAATCTTTAATTTTGTTACATGCTGTGTTTATATTTGTGTTCAGTACAGAATGATAGAAATTACAGTTTGTTCTATAAATGTGTTTATATTTGTGTTCACTATAGAATGATAGAAATTACAGTTCGTTCTAACCTTAACTCCTAAACTCTAACCTTAACCCCTACCCTAACCTTAACCCCTACCCTAACCTTAACCCCTACCCTAACCTTAACCCCTACCCTAACCTTAACCACTACCCTAACCTTAACTCCTAAACTCTAACCTTAACCCCTACCCTAACCTTAACCCCTACCCTAACCTTAACCCCTACCCTAACCTTAACCCCTACCCTAACCTTAACCACTACCCTAACCGTAACTCCTACCCTAACCTTAACTCCTAAACTCTAACCTTAACTCCTACCCTAACCTTAACTCCTAAACTCTAACCTTAACCCCTACCCTAACCTTAACCCCTACCCTAACCTTAACCCCTACCCTAACCTTAACCCCTACCCTAACCGTAACCCCTACCCTAACCGTAACTCCTACCCTAACCTTAACTCCTAAACTCTAACCTTAACTCCTACCCTAACCTTAACTCCTAAACTCTAACCTTAACCCCTACCCTAACCGTAACCCCTACCCTAACCGTAACCCCTACCCTAACCGTAACTCCTACCCTAACCTTAACTCCTAAACTCTAACCTTAACTCCTACCCTAACCTTAACTCCTAAACTCTAACCTTAACCCCTACCCTAACCTTAACCCCTACCCTAACCTTAACCCCTACCCTAACCTTAACCCCTACCCTAACCTTAACCCCTACCCTAACCTTAACCCCTACCCTAACCGTAACTCCTACCCTAACCTTAACCCCTACCCTAACCTTAACCCCTACCCTAACCGTAACTCCTACCCTAACCTTAACTCCTAAACTCTAACCTTAACTCCTACCCTAACCTTAACTCCTAAACTCTAACCTTAACCCCTACCCTAACCTTAACCCCTACCCTAACCGTAACTCCTACCCTAACCTTAACTCCTAAACTCTAACCTTAACCCCTACCCTAACCTTAACCCCTACCCTAACCTTAACCCCTACCCTAACCTTAACCCCTAAACTCTAACCTTAACCCCTACCCTAACCTTAACCCCTACCCTAACCTTAACCCCTACCCTAACCTTAACTCCTAAACTCTAAACTCTAACCTTAACCCCTACCCTAACCGTAACTCCTACCCTAACCTTAACCCCTACCCTAACCGTAACTCCTACCCTAACCTTACCCCCTACCCTAACCTTAACCACTACCCTAACCGTAACTCCTAAACTCTAAACTCTAACCTTAACTCCTACCCTAACCGTAACTCCTAAACTCTAACCTTAACCCCTACCCTGACCTTAACCCCTACCCTGACCTTAACCCCTACCCTAACCTTAACCCCTACCCTAACCTTAACCCCTACCCTAACCGTAACTCCTAAACTCTAACCTTAACCACTACCCTAACCACTACCCTAACCATTTTAAATGTCAACTTCAATGTGGGGTAGGGATGTCCATACCCATTAGACCCTAACCTTAACTCCTACCCTAACCTTAACCACTACCCTAACCTTAACCACTACCCTAACCATTTTAAATGTCAACTTCAATGTGGGGTAGGGATGTCCCAAGGACAAACAACTCTCGCTCTCCCTCTCTACTCCCTCTCTTTCTCTCTCTCTCTACTCCCTCTCTTTCTCTCTCTCTCTACTCCCTCTCTTTCTCTCTCTACTCTCTCTCTACCACCTCTCGCTCTCTCTCTACCACCTCTCTCTCTTTCTCTCTCTCTCTACCACCTCTCTCTCTTTCCCTGTCTTAGGAATCCCAGCCCCACACCTTTAGAACAAATGACTGCTATGATGAATGTTTGTTTGAGCATGACGTGAGCCACTTACCAGTATCAGTCACGAAATCAAGCTTTTGATTGGACAAAACAAAGACGCCAGTGGCTTGAGTTGTTGTTGATGATGATTGATGAAAGAGTTTTGACCATAAAAAGAAAGACTCGTTAGGTGAACATTAGGCTGGTGTCAAAGGTCACGTCTTTGTACTGTCTATCTCTGTGTACTCTTAGCTGTTGAGGGACATGAACGGCGAGGCTTCATAGAGCACTACATTATTTACTAAATCATTTATAAGCAGAGTCATGTGACCTAAAGGGTGATAAAAAAAAAATTGTCCCCACAGCTGATGCTGGAAAGCACCAGAAAGAAAAATTCTGTGCAAAGTTCCTAATGAGGACCTGGCTACAACACCCTGTTGTCTGTGTGGCGTCTGTCACAGTGAGTTAGTAGGAACAGGTTTCCTGAATGACTGGTCTCTCACTATAGCTTCTGTTTATTGTGGGAGCCTGCGCTGTGAGCTAGGAGGCAAGTGTGTGTATGTGTTTGTCTTTCTCTCTGTCTGTGAGAGGCTGTGGGAAACAGTATTGTCTTCCTGTCCCTACAAGAATCTCCGCTCTCCACTAAAAAGACAGGAAACCTCCCTGGCCTTCTGATAGAAACACACACACACACACACACACACACACACACACACACACACACACACACACACACACACACACACACACACACACACACACACCGAGAGAGGGGCTTTCTTATAGAGAGGCAGAAACAACACTGTCAGGCAGCTAGCCTAGCGCTGTTAGCTACGTCATTGTTTACTGTCTGACTGGCTTTGGCCATGGCTGAAGGCCTGTACTTGATGCTAACCTTGGTTCCATCCTACACGCCGGACTCAGCTTATCCAGGTCCTGGGCAGCGTATTAGTAAAACCAGGTGTGTTTTAGAAAAGGGTTGAAACAAAATCCAGCAGGAGGCCAGCTCAGCTAGGGTTGACCACCCCTGAAGTCCATTTGCTCCTCATCAGGCCTACAGGGGGCGACCTTACCCACATTATGCCTGCCTGGCCCACTGGGTCTGGCTTTGGGATCTGGAGGGAAAACAGTGTTTCTCTCTCTCTGTCTCTTCGCCAGAGTTGGGCCTGACTCTTGACAAAGACCTGCCTGTGTGTAATATATCTTAAGGACAGGCTGTTCCGCTCCGTTCTGTTCCGCTCTGTCCCGCTCTGCTCTATTCCGCTCTGCCCCGCTCTGCTCTATTCCGCTCTGCCCCGCTCTGCTCTATTCCGCTCTGCTGCGTTCTGCTCTGTTCCCCTCTGCTCTGTTCCGTTCTGCTCTGCTCTGTTCTGTTCCGCTCTGCTCTGTTCCGCTCTGCTCTGTTCCGCTCTGCTCCGTTCCGCTCTGCTCCGTTCCGCTCTGCTCCGTTCCGCTCTGCTCCGTTCCGCTCTGCTCCGTTCGGCTCTGCTCCGTTCCGCTCTGCTCCGTTCCGCTCTGCTCCGTTCCGCTCTGCTCCGTTCCGCTCTGCTCCGTTCCGCTCTGCTCCGTTCCGCTCTGCTCCGCTCCGCTCTGCTCCGCTCCGCTCTGCTCCGTTCCGCTCTGCTCTGCTCCGCTCTCCTCTCCTCTCCTCTCCTCTCCTCTGCTCCGTTCCGCTCTGCTCCGCTCCGCTCTGCTCCGCTCCGTTCCGCTCTGCTCCGTTCCGCTCTGCTCTGTTCCGCTCTGCTCCGTTCCGCTCTGTTCCGTTCTGCTCTGTTCCGCTCTGCTCTGTTCCGTTCTGCTCTGCTCTGTTCCGTTCTGCTCTGCTCTGTTCCGTTCTGCTCTGCTCTGTTCCGTTCTGCTCTGCTCTGTTCCGCTCTGCTCCGTTCCGCTCTGCTCCGTTCTGCTCTGCTCCGTTCTGCTCTGCTCCGTTCCGCTCTGCTCCGTTCCGTTCCGCTCTGCTCCGTTCCGCTCTGCTCTGTTCCGCTCTGCTCTGCTCCGCTCTCCTCTGCTCCGTTCCGCTCTGCTCCGCTCCGCTCTGCTCCGTTCCGCTCTGCTCCGTTCCGCTCTGCTCCGTTCCGCTCTGTTCCGCTCTGCTCTGTTCCGCTCTGCTCCGTTCCGCTCTGTTCCGTTCCGCTCTGCTCTGTTCCTCTCTGCTCTGCTCTGCTCTGCTCCGCTCCGCTCTGCTCCGTTCCGCTCTGCTCCGTTCCGCTCTGCTCTGTTCCTCTCCTTTCCCTATGTGTGTCTCTACTGACATGTATTTGAAACTGATAGATGTTTTAAATGTATGTCAATTGTAAAGTATTTTGTATGTAATGACTTTTTTGTTATGTGTTACTCAAGTAAGACTAGTTGTCGGCTAATGGGATCCTAATATATAAAATATCTGTTATGTTCCTCTCTGCTCTATGGTGAGACCAGATCACTGTGGTGAGACCAGACCACTGTGGTGAGACCAGACCACTGTGGTGAGACCAGACCACTGTGGTCTATTGCCAACTAAACACAGAGTAGAACAGACAACTGTCTTCTTCAGAGAGCCAGGGTCATAATTAGACGGTCTCTCGTCTCTTCTCTTGTCTCCTCTCTCCCTCTCCTGTCTGGTTTCTGGAGGTTTGTCCCAAACGGCCTGCACGGCAAAGGAAAGGTGCCGTGTGTGAAAAATGGTGACACTGTGAAGGACCTAAAATGATCAATCCCATATTGGTCTTTAACAGTCAGGCCAACCCAAGCTGTACTGTGCAGGTCGGCTATAAGTAGGACTACTATTGAAACGGATACATTAGTCTGTCAACTGAGGCAGAAATTCACAGGTTTCAGTTTTTCAATCTGTCACACTTTAGAAAAACAACAAAATTGGATGTTCCAAGTCCACAAAAATGCTTAAACCACATCAGGAAACCACTTTTGAGGTCCGGGAAAAATCTAAGACATGTAGATTTTTTTTAGTGTCGTTACCCTTTAATTCAAGTGAGCAGGCACCTAGCACTGTTGTTGGATTAGCAGTGTTTCTGTAGTACAGGCACCTAGCACTGTTGTTGGGTTAGCAGTGTTTCTGTAGTACAGGCACCTAGCACTGTTGTTGGGTTAGCAGTGTTTCTGTAGTACAGGCACCTAGCACTGTTGTTGGGTTAGCTGTGTTTGTGTAGTACAGGCACCTAGCACTGTTGTTGGGTTAGCAGTGTTTCTGTAGTACAGGCACCTAGCACTGTTGTTGGGTTAGCAGTGTTTCTGTAGTACAGGCACCTAGCACTGTTGTTGGGTTAGCAGTGTTTCTGTAGTACAGGCACCTAGCACTGTTGTTGAGTTAGCAGTGTTTCTGTAGTACAGGAGATGGAGTTTGCCAAACAGAAGGCCACTGGATTGATATACGTTCTATTGTTTTCTTTCAACTTTATTTCGTTGTCCAGCAGCCAAAAGCATTATCTTAGTCATATTAGCATCCCGCGCTAGTTAGCATCCCGCGCTAGTTAGCATCCCGCGCTAGTTATTTCATCTTTAGATCTCCCCCTCTTTCTACATTTCTAACACCTATCTCCATATTTGTCCATGAAACAACTTTCGCTGTAAATTAGCATTTTTGGAACATTGGCGCATAGGTCTGCCGCCGTGTTCACGTCGCTGCGCCTAAAATGTGAACAAATAATCGTTTTTCAACATTCTGATCTGTTCCATCGGCCTTATGACTTGATACAGTGTATACCTCCACTACACATCAGTGGGCATATTGGAAGGGTAGGGGTGTTGAGGGGGACGCAGCACCCAGTGAAAAGTCTAAATAATAATACAACATGCAACATTTAAAAAAATGAAAACAAACTTTACTAGTCCTGTATTAGCAGACCGATATAGGATATAGCCGTGTGTAACTCTAATGAAGAGGGTTGGATAGGGCAGTGAGGAGGTAATGGAGAGGGTTGGGTAGGGCAGTGAGTAGGTAATGGAGAGGGTTGGATAGGGTAGTGGGGAGGTAATGAAGAGGGTTGGATAGGGTAGTGTGAGGAGGTAATGAAGAGGGTTGGATAGGCTAGTGGGGAGGTAATGGATAGGCTAGTGGCGAGGTAATGGATAGGCTAGTGGCGAGGTAATGGATAGGCTAGTGGCGAGGTAATGGATAGGCTAGTGGCGAGGTAATGGATAGGCTAGTGGCGAGGTAATGGATAGGCTAGTGGCGAGGTAATGGATAGGCTAGTGGCGAGGTAATGGATAGGCTAGTGGCGAGGTAATGGATAGGCTAGTGGCGAGGTAATGGATAGGCTAGTGGCGAGGTGATGGATAGGCTAGCGGCGAGGTGACGGATAGGCTAGCGGCGAGGTGACGGATAGGCTAGCGGCGAGGTGACGGATAGGCTAGCGGCGAGGTGACGGATAGGCTAGCGGCGAGGTGACGGATAGGCTAGCGGCGAGGTGACGGATAGGCTAGCGGCGAGGTGACGGATAGGCTAGCGGCGAGGTGACGGATATGGCAGCGGCGAGGTGACGGATATGGCAGCGGGGAGGTGACGGATATGGCAGCGGGGAGGTGACGGATATGGCAGCGGGGAGGTGACGGATAGGCTAGCGGGGAGGTGACGGATAGGCTAGCGGGGAGGTAACGGATAGGCTAGCGGGGAGGTGACGGATAGGCTAGCGGGGAGGTAACGGATAGGCTAGCGGGGAGGTAACGGATAGGCTAGCGGGGAGGTAACGGATATGGTAGCGGGGAGGTGACGGATATGGTAGCGGGGAGGTGACGGATATGGTAGCGGGGAGGTAACGGATATGGTAGCGGCTAGGCTAGCGGGGAGGTAACGGCTAGGGTAGCGGGGAGGTAACGGATAGGGTAGCGGGGAGGTAACGGCTAGGCTAGCGGGGAGGTAATGAAGCCATTTTGCATTATGCTGAAAAAAACATGTATTTATAATGTCAAGCTATTCGTGTTGTTTTGGAAGGAGGTAGACAAACAAAGTCCTCTGTCATTTCAACAACAAAAAAATCTATCCCGTTTTATTTGAATCACTCCCTCCTTTTCAGAAGTGGTAGTTTAAAATAACACTTCCATATACAGCTCTGTGTTTGGTGAGGCTGTGAGGCCTCTGGGGTTTAGGCAAAGTGGCTGTTAGAAATGCTTCTGTGGTGAGTGACAAGTTGAAGTGTTGCTCTGTTGTTTGGATGCAATGTAAAGGTCAAACACAGCAGACAAAAAAACAACTCCCTCTTTTGGCAGCAAATTGTTTAAATCTTCTTCCTTAACAAAGTTGCAAAAAGCTCTCGACTGTGTTTTAGTGAAAGTAATGGAAATGTTTGTTTGCCAAAGCAGAGGATTATAAACGGCCTGTGGTGTTACCTTGGAATGGGTCTGGGGAGTACCCTGGTCTGTTGGGTCGGGGCAGTACCCTGGCCTGGGGAGTACCCTGGTCTGTGGAGTACCCTGGTCTGGATGGTTCTGTACCCTGGTCTGGGTGGTCTGTTGGGTCTGGGTGATCTCTCTTTCATCTCACTCCTTCCATCCTGTGTCTCTCCCTCTCTTTCTCCCCTTCTCTTTCTCCCCCTGTGTCTCCCCTTCTCTTTCTCCCCCTGTGTCTCCCCTTCTCTTTCTCCCCCTGTCTCCACTTCTCTTTCTCCCCCTGTGTCTCCCCTTCTCTTTCTCCCCCTGTGTCTCCCCTTCTCTTTCTCCCCCTGTGTCTCCCCTTCTCTTTCTCCCCCTGTGTCTCCCCTTCTCTTTCTCCCCCTGTGTCTCCCCTTCTCTTTCTCCCCCTGTGTCTCCCCTTCTCTTTCTCCCCCTGTGTCTCCCCTTCTCTTTGTCCCCCTGTGTCTCCCCTTCTCTTTGTCCCCCTGTGTCTCCCCTTCTCTTTGTCCCCCTGTGTCTCCCCTTCTCTTTGTCCCCCTGTGTCTCCCCTTCTCTTTGTCCCCCTGTGTCTCCCCTTCTCTTTGTCCCCCTGTGTCTCCCCTTCTCTTTGTCCCCCTGTGTCTCCCCTTCTCTTTGTCCCCCTGTGTCTCCCCTTCTCTTTGTCCCCCTGTGTCTCCCCTTCTCTTTGTCCCCCTGTGTCTCCCCTTCTCTTTGTCCCCCTGTGTCTCCCCTTCTCTTTCTCCCCCTGTGTCTCCCCTTCTCTTTGTCCCCCTGTGTCTCCCCTTCTCTTTCTCCCCCCGTCTCCCCTTCTTTCTCCCCCTGTGTCTCCCCTTCTCTTTCTCCTCCTGTCTCCCCTTCTCTTTCTCCCCGTGTCACCCCTTCTCTTTCTCCCCCCGTGTCTCTCTTTCTCCCCCTGTCTCCCCTTCTCTTTCTCCCCCTGTGTCTCCCCTTCTCTTTCTCCTCCTGTCTCCCCTTCTCTTTCTCCCCCTGTGTCTCTCTTTCTCCCCCTGTCTCCCCTTCTCTTTCTCCCCGTGTGTCTCTCTTTCTCCCCCTGTCTCCCCTTCTTTTTCTCCCCCTGTGTCTCCCCTTCTCTTTCTCCCCGTGTCACCCCTTCTCTTTCTCCCCCTGTGTCTCTCTTTTTCCCCCTGTCTCCCCTTCTCTTTCTCCCCATGTGTCTCTCTTTCTCCCCCTGTCTCCCCTTCTCTTTCTCCCCCTGTCTCCCCTTCTCTTTCTCCCCCTGTGTCTCCCCTTCTCTTTCTCCCCCTGTGTCTCCCCCTCTCTTTCTCCCCATGTCTCTCCTTCTCTTTCTCCCCGTGTCTCTCTTTCTCCCCCTGTGTCTCCCCTTCTCTTTCTCCCCCTGTGTCTCCCCCTCTCTTTCTCCCCCTGTGTCTCCCCTTCTCTTTCTCCCCCTGTGTCTCCCCCTCTCTTTGTCCCCCTGTGCTATCCTGCCTGCCTGTCCGTCTGTCTGTGCCTCCGCCTCCGTCCGTCTGTCTGCGCCTCCGTCCGTCTGTCTGCGCCTCCGTCCGTCTGTCTGTGCCTCCGCCTCCGTCCGTGCCTCCGCCTCCGTCCGTCTGTCTGTGCCTCCGCCTCCGTCCGTCTGTCTGTGCCTCCGCCTCCGTCCGTCTGTCTGTGCCTCCGTCCGTCTGTCTGTGCCTCCGCCTCCGTCCGTCTGTCTGTGCCTCCGCCTCCGTCCGTCTGTCTGTGCCTCCGCCTCCGTCCGTCTGTCTGTGCCTCCGCCTCCGTCCGTCTGTCTGTGCCTCCGCCTCCGTCCGTCTGTCTGTGCCTCCGCCTCCGTCCGTCTGTCTGTGCCTCCGTCCGTCTGTCTGTGCCTCCGCCTCCGTCCGTCCGTCTGCCTCCCTCCTTCACTTCCCCAGAACTCTATACAAGCTTATGAATGACTCCACTGACTCGTTGATCCTAATGAACTCTGCTCTGTTGTCTGATACAGGACTAGATAATCCTGTGTCCTCTGTTGATAGGATAGCACTGTGTCCTCTGTTGATAGGATAGCACTGTGTCCTCTGTTGATAGGATAGCACTGTGTCCTCTGTTGATAGGATAGCACTGTGTCCTCTGTTGATAGGATAGCACTGTGTCCTCTGTTGATAGGATAGCACTGTGTCCTCTGTTGATAGGATAGCACTGTGTCCTCTGTTGATAGGATAGCACTGTGTCCTCTGTTGATAGGATAGCACTGTGTCCTCTGTTGATAGGATAGCACTGTGTCCTCTGTTGATAGGATAGCACTGTGTCCTCTGTTGATAGGATAGCACTGGTTGCTTTTTCAGATTTAAGATTATCAATAGCTTTCAAGTTATGATGTTGATGTCCTGGAACATGTGGCCAAACATCCTCCAAAACATCAGTTACTGGTTCAAATCAACAAGACCTCAGAATACAAGGAATCTTGCTGCTTCCAAAAGCAAATGTGTAATTTCTGATCATAAAAGTGGATTTAAGATGCTCAACATGTACTGACATGTTCTTGTTTCTCGCCCTTCTGCCCTCTGTGTTTCAGACAAGGAGACCCTGATCACTGACAGTGGGAAGCTGCACACTCTGGATCTGCTGCTGTGTCGCCTCAAGACTCAGGGACACCGCGTCCTCATCTACTCCCAGATGACTCGCATGATAGACCTGCTGGAGGTGAGTGCAGTAGGGTGCAATCAGAGTGCAATCAGAGTGCAATCAGAGTGCAATCAGAGTGCAATCAGAGTGCAATCAGAGTGCAATCAGAGTGCAATCAGAGTGCAATCAGAGTGCAATCAGAGTGCAATCAGAGTGCAATCAGAGTGCAATCAGAGTGCAATCAGAGTGCAGTAGGGTGCAGTAGGATAGACTCAAGGGTCACTCATCTACTGTTAGGCGACATCATGGTCATCAGAGTGAGAGACGTCCACAGAAACAGTGCTGCTGGCCTGTGATTATAATGCATCTCAGAGTAGGACTGCTGGATCAGGCCCCCCCCTAAACTGATCCTAGATCAGCAGTCCTAGGACTGGGACGCTTTATGAATACTGGCCTTGATGTTTGGAAAAGCTAAGCTACGCTATATATACAAAAGTATGTGGACACCCCTTCAAATTAGTGGATTCAGCCACACCCGTTGCTGACAGGTGTATAAAATCAAGCGCACAGCCATGCAATCTCCATAGACAAACATTGGCAGTATAATGGCTTCACTGAAGAGGTCAGTGACTTGTAACGTGGCACCGTCATAAGATGCCTCCTTTCCAACAAGTCAGTTTGTCAAATTTCTGCCGTGCTAGAGCCGCCCCGGTCAACTGTAAGTGCTGTTATTGTGAAGTGGAAATGTCTAGGAGCAACAACGGCTCAGCCGCGAAGTGGTAGGCCACACAAGCTCACGGAACGGAACCGCCGAGTGCTGAAGCGAGTAGCTCGTACAAATCGTCTGTCCTCTGCTGCAACACTCACTACCGAGTTCCAAACTGCCTCTGGAAGCAACGTCAGCACAAGAACTGTTCGTCGGGAGCTTCATGAAATGGCTTTCCGTGGCCGAGCAGCCGCACACAAGCCTAAGATGACCATGTGCAATGCCAAGCGTCGACTGGGGTGGTGTAAAGCTCACCGCCATTGGACTCTGGAGCAGTGGAAACGCATTCTCTGGAGTGATGAATCACGCTTCACCATCTGGCAGTCCGACGGACGAATCTGGGTTTGGCGGATGCCTTGAGAATGCTACCTGCCCGTAGGCATAGTGCCAACTGTAAAGTTTGGTGGAGGAGGAGTAGTGTTCCAGTGAAGGGAAATCTTAACGCTACAACATACAATGACATTCTAGACAATTCTGTGCTTCCAACTTTGTGGCAACAGTTTGGGGAAGGCCCTTTCCTGTTTCAGCATGACAATGCCCCTGTGCACAAAGCGAGGTCCATACAGAAATGGTTTGTTGAGATCGGTGTGGAAGAACTTGACTGGCCTGCACAGAACCCTGACCTCAACCCCATCGAACACCTTTGGGATGAATTGGAACGCAGACTGCGAGCCAGACCTAATCACCCAACATCAGTGTTCGACCTCACTAATGCTCTTGTGGCTGAATGAAAGCAAGTCCCCGCAGCAATGTTCCAACATCTAGTGAAAAGCCTTCCCAGAAGAGTGGAGGCTGTTTTAGCAGCAAAGGGGGGGACCAACTCCATATTAATACCCATGATTTTGGAATGTGTTGTTCGACGAGCAGGTGTCCACATACTTCTGGTCATGTAATGTAGCTCTCTCTCCACTAGGGGGACACAGGTACAGCCGGTTGCTCTGATCATCCTGTGCCTCGTTGTAGAGAGACTACCTCTTGGAGGGGATGAGTGGGCAATGGGCTTGAGTGAGGGGAAAATAGATGCATGGAGAAAACCAAAAGCACTTGTTTGTGGCATGTGGAAAGGTCTCTTGTTGAGCTGAAAGCATGGGAACAGCCAGGGTGCTTCCAGTGTTACAGCATTCTATCCCCTGTACAACAATAGCACTCAGTCACTTCTGGTCCTAGCTCTGTATAGCTCTATCACTATTGTTGCCCTAGAGACACAAACACACAGGCAGCTCCGTGGCGTGAAGTCATCGTAACAGGAATTCCTCCTCCATTCTCTCATGGTTGGTCTAGTTCCGTAGTGAGGTAGGGTGTTCCGTAGTGTGCTCCGTAGTGAGGTAGGGTGTTCCGTAGTGGGGTAGTGTGTTCCGTAGTGAGGTAGTGTGTTCCGTAGTGAGGTAGGGTGTTCCGTAGTGGGGTAGTGTGTTCCGTAGTGAGGTAGTGCGCTCCGTAGTGAGGTGGTGTGTTCCGTAGTGAGGTAGGGTGTTCCGTGGTGCGTTCCATAGTGCGTGAGGTAGTGTTTTCCGTAGTGGGGTAGTGATTTCCGTAGTGAGGTAGGGTTTTCCGTAGTGAGGTAGGGTTTTCCGTAGTGAGGTAGGGTGTTCCGTAGTGAGGTAGTGTTTTCCGTAGTGAGGTAGTGTGTTCCGTAGTGAGGTAGTGTGTTCCGTAGTGAGGTAGTGTGTTCCGTAGTGAGGTAGTGTGTTCCGTAGTGAGGTAGTGTGTTCCGTAGTGAGGTAGTGTTTTCCGTAGTGAGGTAGTGTGTTCCGTAGTGAGGTAGGGTGTTCCGTAGTGAGGTAGGGTGTTCCGTAGTGAGGTAGGGTGTTCCGTGGTGAGGTAGGGTTTGATGGCTTAACTGGACGGTTTTCATAGCTAGGTCTGATGGCTGGTGACTGGCTACGTATTCCTCCTGTCTGTTGGGTAACATGGCTGGCAGACATCTTATTGGCTGGGCAAGGGCATATGCCAGTGGTGGGAAAATAGCCCAAATAATCTTGTCAATACTTGGTCTTCAAAAGAGATGATTGGTGGGTGCTAACACACGATACGTAGTCTTTAGTTGTTGGGCAGGGAGGGATAAATCCAAACGGTGATGACACAACAGCAAGGTTATCTGTGATAATGACGGCACTGAATACCTTTGACTCCTACTCATCAATAGACAGTGATTTTTTTCTTAAGTCGAATTGAGACATTCATAGATGAAGTCGTACTCCCCTCGCCTTTCGCTCTCCAATATGATCTCTCTCCAGCTGGAGTTGATTTTCCGTCCCCTCTGTCAGTTCTTTGTTTTAGGGAGAACAAAACCAAAAACCCCCAGAGATTGTAATATGTGTCATTAGCGTGATTGTTTTTTGTCTCCAGTCGGCGTGGCGATCTACGGCGCCGTGTAACATCACCGATCTTCTCTAGCGCCGAGGCCAGCGGGCCAGATGGATGACCGTGATGTCATCAGCTGTTCTGTCAGGGGCGGAGCGTAGCCAAGTCTCTCTGCTTCTAGTTTGCAGGGGTTAACCACACACACACACACACACACACAGTTCCAGAAATGTTATGATGGGGGTCTTTGCTGCTGTACACCGTTCAGTCAGATCTGTCTGCAGTCTTATTTACTGCTCCTCTACACCAAGGCTCTTGGATCAGGACAACCACCGCATTGCGTCTGCTGCATATATTTCAAGAACAGCAGGCATATGCCAAGACCACTCACTGAAAAATGCATGAGCCATTCTGATGGGGCTATGCTGCTCTAAACGATCCAATTTGGATTTTGTAGTGACTAGCCTTTATTCATTGAGATATATTGTTTTTACTCATTATTCATTCATTCATTCATTCTCCAGATGGTTCATGGGGTCCAGGTCTGTCTCAGTCACGACCAGGACGCTGGAGACTGAAGTCAAGAGTACTAGCTTTGTTAGAATAAAGATACTTGATGTCGGTATGTTGCCGCTCTGCTGGCCAGGAGGAACACTGCCGAGACCTGAGTGACTGGCTAGGATTTACTCACGGGGCAGAACGAAAAGTGGGAGAGGCAGGGGGGGAGATGAGGAAGTTTTAGGGAGGTGGAGGAGATTAGAGGTTACATTTGAGAGAGGTACATGGATACAGGGGAGGAGGAGTGGGAGAGAGGGACATGGATACAGGGGAGGAGGAGTGTAAGTGGGAGAGAGGGACATGGATACAGGGGAGGAGGAGTGGGAGAGAGGGACATGGATACAGGGGAGGAGGAGTGGGAGAGAGGGACATGGATACAGGGGAGGAGGAGTGGGAGAGAGGGACATGGATACAGGGGAGGAGGAGTGTAAGTGGGAGAGAGGGACATGGATACAGGGGAGGAGGAGTGGGAGAGAGGGACATGGATACAGGGGAGGAGGAGTGGGAGAGAGGGACATGGATACAGGGGAGAAGGAGTGTAAGTGGGAGAGAGGGACATGGATACAGGGGAGGAGGAGTGGGAGAGAGGGACATGGATACAGGGGAGAAGGAGTGTAAGTGGGAGAGAGGGACATGGATACAGGGGAGGAGGAGTGGGAGAGAGGGACATGGATACAGGGGAGAAGGAGTGTAAGTGGGAGAGAGGCAGCTCTTTCTGTGATTTCCAATTCATTGGCGAGAGCCCTAGAGCCAATCAGAGGTGGTTAGCATCAGAGACGAGGGTCTAATGGTCCTCATGTAGTTTTCAACAGGGCCAGATGTGTCGAGTGGGAACCGGGGCCAGATGTGTCGAGTGGGAACTGGGGCCAGATGCAGGTAGACACAGGAAACCTCCCAAATGGCACACTATTCCCTACATAGTGCACTTCTTTTGATCAGAGTCCTATGGTCAAAAGTAGTGCGTTTATAAATGGGGAATAGGGCACTACGTAGGGAATAGGATGCTATTTGGGACAGAACCCCAGGAGAGCTGGAGCTGTGGATGCCACAGTGGTGGTAATGGATTGGTAAAGGGGTGTCTGGTATGTTATTGGTAGGGAGAGGTGTCTGGTATGTTATTGGTAGGGAGAGGTGTCTGGTTTGTTATTGGTAGGGAGAGGTGTGTGTTTGTTGCAAGTGACTCAAAGGGGGGATAGTGGGCTCGGAAAGGGATATGAGAGGCAGGAAGGGGACTTATAGTGTGTGAGAGTTGGTAAATGGTCTTGGAGAGAGTTTGAGGTATGGAATTGGAAGCAGGTGACAGTTGGTCATGGGGGGACTGTGGAATGTAGTCTTGTGTCAGGGGGCTAATGTTGAACAGGCCAGGTGTAGGAGTGATGTAGTCTTGTGTCAGGGGGCTAATGGTGAACAGGCCAGGTGTTGGAGTGAGAGGTGATGTAGTCTTGTTGTCAGGGGGCTAATGTTGAACAGGCCAGGTGTTGGAGTGAGAGGTGGTCGTAGTAGTGATGTAGTCTTGTGTCAGGGGGCTAATGTTGAACAGGCCAGGTGTAGGAGTGAGAGGTGGTAGTAGTAGTGATGTAGTCTTGTGTCAGGGGGCTAATGTTGAACAGGCCAGGTGTAGGAGTGAGAGGTGGTAGTAGTAGTGATGTAGTCTTGTGTCAGGGGGCTAATGGTGAACAGGCCAGGTGTTGGAGTGAGAGGTGGTAGTAGTAGTGATGTAGTCTTGTGTCAGGGGGCTAATGTTGAACAGGCCAGGTGTTGGAGTGAGAGGTGGTAGTAGTAGTGATGTAGTCTTGTGTCAGGGGGCTAATGTTGAACAGGCCAGGTGTTGGAGTGAGAGGTGGTAGTAGTAGTGATGTAGTCTTGTGTCAGGGGGCTAATGTTGAACAGGCCAGGTGTAGGAGTGAGAGGTGGTAGTAGTAGTGATGTAGTCTTGTGTCAGGGGGCTAATGTTGAACAGGCCAGGTGTTGGAGTGAGAGGTGGTAGTAGTAGTGATGTAGTCTTGTGTCAGGGGGCTAATGTTGAACAGGCCAGGTGTAGGAGTGAGAGGTGGTAGTAGTAGTGATGTAGTCTTGTGTCAGGGGGCTAATGTTGAACAGGCCAGGTGTAGGAGTGAGAGGTGGTAGTAGTAGTGATGTAGTCTTGTGTCAGGGGGCTAATGTTGAACAGGCCAGGTGTAGGAGTGAGAGGTGGTAGTAGTAGTGATGTAGTCTTGTGTCAGGGGGCTAATGTTGAACAGGCCAGGTGTAGGAGTGAGAGGTGGTAGTAGTAGTGATGTAGTCTTGTGTCAGGGGGCTAATGTTGAACAGGCCAGGTGTAGGAGTGAGAGGTGGTAATGCTGAGTGATTGGTGCTTTTTGAGGTCAGTTTGGTTTTGGTTCGATACAAATTTTGGGACTGTTGGAAACTACAACTCCCTACTACATCGCGCAGTTCAGGCTTGATCTGATTTATCTCTAGAGAAACTGCGCAATATACGCGATTTTAGCTTACAGGGAAAAAAATGGAATTGAAATTATTGAAAAACATCAGATAATTAGTTTTTAAAAACTACAAAAATAACAGAAATGTCAGTTAATCACTCAGCACTAGGAGATGGGGATCAACACCTTGCCACCAGACTATTTATAGACTATTCTTCATAAGCTAAAGAGTGAAGAGCCCTAAGACAGATCCCTGGGGTGACCCCCATTGTACTCACACTGGCCCCTGAGCGAAATGGGACCCCCATTGTACTCACACTGGCCTCTGAGCGAAATGGGACCCCCATTGTACTCACACTGGCCCCTGAGCGAAATGGGACCAAAGAGCTAAGTAAATACATTCTGTTGAGGTTTTTCCCACCACTTACTTATAGTAAAACTAGCATTTGACATGTGACTAAATCAGTTTCACCTCATTACACCGTCTGACCCCTGTTCTAACACAGCAGTAAAACAAAGCTTAGCATTTGACATGCCACTATAAATCAGTGTCCACTCATGAACTGTCAGTGTCCCAAGGTGGGCCAGTGCTGTTCCAAGGGCCAGAGGTTGAGAAACAATGGAATCGAGCTATGTTTCTCAACAAATGTTAGCTCCAGGGATAGGCCTGCTATGTTGTGGTTATGCCTTGTGCAGAGACTGCGGACCATTTAAAATGAAAGCTACCACTTGGAAACGTGTTATTTTAGTGTCAGCTCACAAACTGAGGGAGCGTTCAGCAACAAAATAAATAACTGAATGACCAAGTTTAGCATTAACAGCATCCAATGGACTGGAGGTTGAAAAACAGATTGATATCCTGCGGTGTGGATGAGTGAACTCCAAAGCTGTAATCTGTGGTTCTGTGTTGTGGCCCACTTCAAGCTGTGTAAGTTATCTTGTGTCCCGAGGGAGTGGAGAAAATCTCTGTTCAGGAACAGGCTGGCTCAATCTGGGTCCCAAAAGTACTTAAAGGCTCTCCACAGTGATTTCACGTTCTATCCAAACCGAGTCTGTTTGCGTCGAGTTCCACCAATGTATGTAGAACTACGTAGTGAGACAACAAACCTCTGTTGGATCCGTTGCATGGACGGTGTAAAACCCTTTTTAGCTGTTAGTTGACTCTGTAGCCCCCCCCCCCCCTTAGAGGACCGTTCTGGAAACCAAGTGATTTGGTGTCAGCTCTCTGCCTGACGGACAGATCAGCAACATCCCACGGAGGAGGAGGAGGAAGAGGAGGAGGTTGAGGAAGAAAACATGGGTGTGGATTCATTCCCTGGGAGTTTGACGAGTGTGTACTTCAAACCCCCTGTTGTCCCTTAGTGTTGCACTGTGAACCACACACAGCTCTCTGAGTTCTCTCATGACCCAGTGAGTGAAAGAGAAACCAAGACATGTCTTGCCAGGTCCCAGACTCGAGCTGCGACCCAAAAGGACTGAACTGTCCGATCATGGTCTCTCTCTCTCTCGCCAATCGTGTTGTTCTCTCTCGCCATTCCAGTTGTTCTCTCTCGCCATTCCAGTTGTTCTCTCTCGCCATTCCAGTTGTTCTCTCTCGCCATTCCAGTTGTTCTCTCTCGCCATTCCAGTTGCTCTGTGTTGTGGCCCACTTCAAGCCGACTGAGTTCTTCTGTTACTCAACAAGAGCCAGGAATAAGCTGTTATCTTAAAACCTTTTATCTCCCCCCCCTTCCAGGAGTACATGGTGTATCGTAAACACACCTACATGCGTCTGGACGGCTCCTCCAAGATCTCAGAACGCAGAGACATGGTGGCAGACTTCCAGAGCCGGTGAGTAGTCTGTCTCTTAGTTCAACCGTTTTCATCCTCAGTGGTGTAGGCTATTGGCTGTGGGTGGTTTTGACTCACTACTATTGGCTGTGGGTGGTTTTGACTCACTACTATTGGCTGTGGGTGGTTTTGACTCACTACTATTGGCTGTGGGTGGTTTTGACTCACTACTATTGGCTGTGGGTGGTTTTGACTCACTACTATTGGCTGTGGGTGGTTTTGACTCACTACTATTGGCTGTGGGTGGTTTTGACTCACTACTATTGGCTGTGGGTGGTTTTGACTCACTACTATTGGCTGTGGGTGGTTTTGACTGACTACTGTTTGTCTCTGTGTATTCTGGTGTGTATCCTGGCGTGTCTCTGTGTATCCTGGCGTGTCTCTGTGTATCCTGGCGTGTCTCTGTGTATCCTGGCGTGTCTCTGTGTATCCTGGCGTGTCTCTGTGTATCCTGGCGTGTCTCTGTGTATCCTGGCGTGTCTCTGTGTATCCTGGTTTGTCTCTGTGTATCCTGGTGTGTCTCTGTGTATCCTGGTGTGTCTCTGTGTATCCTGGTGTGTCTCTGTGTATCCTGGTGTGTCTCTGTGTATTCTGGTTTGCATTAGTTCTGCTCTCTGTGGGCCTTTGACGCTCTGCTTCTAGTTGTGGTGAGCGTGTGATACGTTGTAAACCATCTCTCTGGCTGTAAAATCTGCTGACGAGTATACCACCCTGCATCCCACTGCTGGCCAGATGCTGCTGGAAGTGGTGTTTGACGGCCAGTAGGAAGCACTCTTTCATCTGGTCAAAAAAATATCCCAAAGCCCCAGAGCAGTGATTGGGGACATTGTCCTGTGTAGGATGTGGTGTTTCGGATGGGACGTTAAACGGGTGTCCTGACTCTGTGGTCACTAAAGATCCCATGGCATTTATTGTAAGAGTAGGGGTGTTAACCCTGGTGTCCTGGATAAATTCCCAATCTGGCCCTCATACCATCATGGCCACCTAATCATCCCCAGCTTCCGATTTGGCTTATTCATCCCCCTCCTCTCCCCTGTAAATATTCCCCATGTGTTCTCAGTCATCTTACCTGGTAAAATAACGGATCTGTAACTATTCCCCATGTGTTCTCAGTCATCTTAGCTGGTAAAATAACGGATCATTAACAATAAATAATGTTCTTTCTCTTTCCTCCCTCCGTCTCTCAGGACTGACATCTTTGTGTTCCTCCTGAGTACGAGGGCTGGAGGTCTGGGCATCAACCTGACTGCTGCTGACACTGTGAGGAACTCTCTCTCATCCCCCACTTTCTCTCTCTGTCTCTCTCATCCCCCACTTTCTCTCTCTCTCTCTCTCTCTCTCTCTCTCTCTCTCTCTCTCTCTCTCTCTCTCTCTCTCTCTCTCTCTCTCTCTCTCACTCATCCCCCTATTTCTCTCTCACTCATCCCCCTCTTTCTCTCTCTCTCACTCATCCCCCTCTCTGTCTCTCTCATCCCCCTCTCTCTGTCTTTCTCCCTTAAAGTGGAGCCATTTAGATGTGTATATATGTATAACTGCAGTGTGGCTGGTATAACTGCAGTGTGGCTGGTGTAACTGCAGTGTGGCTGGTATAACTAACTGTTTTCACCAACTGATCTTTTCGGGGGCTGTGAGTAATTAGTCTCTCACGCTCTCTCTCCCTCTCTCTCCCTCTCCCTGTCGCTCTCTTGCTAGGTGATCTTCTATGACAGTGACTGGAACCCTACAGTGGACCAGCAGGCTATGGACAGAGCTCACCGCCTGGGTCAGACCAAGCAGGTCACTGTGTACCGTCTGATCTGTCAGCTCACTATAGAGGAGAGGATACTGCAGAGGGCCAAGGAGAAGAGTGAGGTGAGACAATCACACACACACACTACTTTGGGTCAAGAAGAAGATGGAGCTCACTACTGACATCCTATCGGGTTTAATACGTCATGGTACTGACATCCTACCGGGTTTAATACGACGCTCTGCACGGTACTGACATCCTACCGGGTTTAATACGACGCTCTGCACGGTACTGACATCCTACCGGGTTTAATACGACGCTCTGCACGGTACTGACGTCCTACCGGGTTTAATACGACGCTCTGCACGGTACTGACATCCTACCGGGTTTAATACGACACTCTGCACGGTACTGACATCCTACCGGGTTTAATACGACGCTCTGCACGGTACTGACGACCTACCAGGTTTAATACGACACTCTGCACGGTACTGACGACCTACCAGGTTTAATACGACACTCTGCACGGTACTGACGTCCTACCGGGTTTAATACGACGCTCTGCACGGTACTGACGTCCTACCGGGTTTAATACGACGCTCTGCACGGTACTGACATCCTACCGGGTTTAATACGACGCTCTGCACGGTACTGACGTCCTACCGGGTTTAATACGTCACGGTACTGACATCCTACCAGGTTTAATACGACGCTCTGCACGGTACTGACGTCCTACCGGGTTTAATACGTCACGGTACTGACATCCTACCAGGTTTAATACGACGCTCTGCACGGTACTGACATCCTACCGGGTTTAATACGACACTCTGCACGGTACTGACGACCTACCAGGGTTTAATACGACACTCTGCACGGTACTGACATCCTACCGAGTTTAATACGTCACGGTACTGACATCCTACCGGGTTTAATACAACGCTCTGCACGGTACTGACGACCTACCGGGTTTAATACGACGCTCTGCACGGTACTGACATCCTACCGGGTTTAATACGACGCTCTGCACGGTACTGATGTCCTACCGGGTTTAATACGACGCTCTGCACGGTACTGACGTCCTACCGGGTTTAATACGACGCTCTGCACGGTACTGATATCCTACCGGGTTTAATACGACGCTCTGCACGGTACTGACGTCCTACCGGGTTTAATACGACGCTCTGCACGGTACTGACATCCTACCGGGTTTAATACGACGCTCTGCACGGTACTGACGACCTACCGGGTTTAATACGACGCTCTGCACGGTACTGACGTCCTACCGGGTTTAATACGACGCTCTGCACGGTACTGACATCCTACCAGGTTTAATACGACACTCTGCACGGTACTGACATCCTACCAGGTTTAATACGACACTCTGCACGGTACTGACATCCTACCGGGTTTAATACGACGCTCTGCACGGTACCCTACATCCTACCAGGTTTAATACGACGCTCTGCACGGTACTGACATCCTACCGGGTTTAATACGACGCTCTGCACAGTACTGACGTCCTACCGGGTTTAATACGTCACGGTACCCTACATCCTACCAGGTTTAATACGACGCTCTGCACGGTACTGACGTCCTACCGGGTTTAATACGACGCTCTGCACGGTACTGACGTCCTACCGGGTTTAATACGACGCTCTGCACGGTACTGACGTCCTACCGGGTTTAATACGACGCTCTGCACGGTACTGATGTCCTACCGGGTTTAATACGACGCTCTGCACGGTACTGACGTCCTACCGGGTTTAATACGACGCTCTGCACGGTACCCTACATCCTACCAGGTTTAATACGACGCTCTGCACGGTACTGATGTCCTACCGGGTTTAATACGTCACGGTACCCTACATCCTACCAGGTTTAATACGACGCTCTGCACGGTACTGATGTCCTACCGGGTTTAATACGACCCTCTGCACGGCACCCTACATCCTACCGGGTTTAATACGTCACGGTACCCTACATCCTACCGGGTTTAATACGACGCTCTGCACGGTACTGACATACTACCGGGTTTAATACGACGCTCTGCACGGTACTGACGTTCTACCGGGTTTAATACGTCACGGTACCCTACATCCTACCAGGTTTAATACGACGCTCTGCACGGTACTGACGTCCTACCGGGTTTAATACGTCACGGTACCCTACATCCTACCAGGTTTAATACGTCACGGTACCCTACATCCTACCGGGTTTAATACGTCACGGTACCCTACATCCTACCGGGTTTAATACGTCACGGTACCCTACATCCTACCGGGTTTAATACGTCACGGTACCCTACATCCTACCAGGTTTAATACGTCACGGTACCCTACATCCTACTGGGTTTAATACGTCACGGTACCCTACATCCTACCAGGTTTAATACGTCACGGTACCCTACATCCTACCAGGTTTAATACGACGCTCTGCACGGTACTGACGTCCTACCGGGTTTAATACGTCACGGTACCCTACATCCTACCAGGTTTAATACGTCACGGTACCCTACATCCTACCGGGTTTAATACGTCACGGTACCCTACATCCTACCGGGTTTAATACGTCACGGTACCCTACATCCTACCAGGTTTAATACGTCACGGTACCCTACATCCTACCAGGTTTAATACGTCACGGTACCCTACATCCTACCAGGTTTAATACGTCACGGTACCCTACATCCTACCAGGTTTAATACGTCACGGTACCCTACATCCTACCAGGTTTAATACGTCACGGTACCCTACATCCTACCAGGTTTAATACGTCACGGTACCCTACATCCTACCAGGTTTAATACGTCACGGTACCCTACATCCTACCAGGTTTAATACGTCACGGTACCCTACATCCTACCAGGTTTAATACGTCACGGTACCCTACATCCTACCAGGTTTAATACGTCGCGGTACCCTACATCCTACCAGGTTTTATACGTCGCGGTACCCTACATCCTACCAGGTTTAATACGACGCGGTACCCTACATCCTACCAGGTTTAATACGACGCGGTACCCTACATCCTACCAGGTTTAATACGACGCGGTACCCTACATCCTACCAGGTTTAATACGTCGCGGTACCCTACATCCTACCAGGTTTAATACGTCGCGGTACCCTACATCCTACCAGGTTTAATACGTCGCGGTACCCTACATCCTACCAGGTTTAATACGTCACGGTACCCTACATCCTACCAGGTTTAATACGACACGGTACCCTACATCCTACCAAGTTTAATACGACGCTCTGCACGGTACCCTACATCCTACCAGGTTTAATACGTCACGGTACCCTACATCCTACCAGGTTTAATACGTCACGGTACCCTACATCCTACCAGGTTTAATACGTCACGGTACCCTACATCCTACCAGGTTTAATACGTCACGGTACCCTACATCCTACCAGGTTTAATACGACACGGTACCCTACATCCTACCAGGTTTAATACGTCACGGTACCCTACATCCTACCAGGTTTAATACGTCACGGTACCCTACATCCTACCAGGTTTAATACGTCACGGTACCCTACATCCTACCAGGTTTAATACGACACGGTACCCTACATCCTACCAGGTTTAATACGACACGGTACCCTACATCCTACCAGGTTTAATACGTCACGGTACCCTACATCCTACCAGGTTTAATACGACACGGTACCCTACATCCTACCAGGTTTAATACGACACGGTACCCTACATCCTACCAGGTTTAATACGTCACGGTACCCTACATCCTACCAGGTTTAATACGTCACGGTACCCTACATCCTACCAGGTTTAATACGACGCTCCGAACAGTTTCTATTTTCTCACAGCTTTCTACCTTTTTTGGAGTGAAAACCTAAAGGCATTGATCCTAGTTAACCCTTTGTATCCATGTGTTGTCCTCTCCCCCCCCCCCCCCCCCCCCCATCAGATCCAGAGGATGGTGATCTCTGGGGGGAACTTTAAACCAGACACCCTGAAGCCTAAAGAGGTGGTCAGTCTGCTGCTGGACGATGAGGAGCTGGAGAAGAGACGTGAGGGGACTTTTCAGAAATGTGATTGGTTGCTGTGTTCCTGTGTTGTGTGAGAAAGCGTGTTTACTGATTGGCTGCTACCTCCTGTATTGTGTCCTGCAGTGCGTGTTCGTCAGGAAGAGAAGAGACAACAGGAGGAGTGCAGCAAGGTGAAGGACCGCAGGAGAAAGAGAGAGAAATATGCTGACAAGGTACAACGTTATGTCACGTCTTTTTAAACAATACATTTAAAGCGCCTTCGGAAAGTTTCAGACTCCTTAACTTTTTCCACATTTTGTTATGTTACAGCCTTATTCTAAAATCGATTCAATATTTGTTCCCCTTCAATCTACACACTATCCAGTAATGACAAAGCAAAGACAGTTATAAAAAATGTTTTTTTTTTAAATGTTTGCTAATTTATACAAATAAAAATGAAAACCGATGAAAAACATCCCCACAGCATGATGCTGCCACCACCATGCTTCACCGTAGGGATGGTGCCAGGTTTCCTCCAGACGTGACCCTTGGCATTCAGAATCTTGTTTCTTATGGTCTGAGAGTCTTCAGGTGACTTTTGGCAAACTCCAAGCGGGCTGTTATGTGCCTTTTACTGAGGAGTGGCTTCTGTCTGGCCTCTACCATAAAGGCCTGATTGGTGGAGTGCTGCAGAGATGGTTGTCCTTCTGAAAGGTTCTTCCATCTCCGCAGAGGAACTCTGGAGCTCAGTCAGAGTAACCGTTGGGTTCTTGGTCACCTCCCTGACCAAGGCCCTTCCCCCCTGATTGCTCAGTTTGGCCGGGCGACCAGCTCTATGAAGAGTCTTGGTGGTTCCAAACTTCTTCCATTTAAGAATGATGGAGGCCTCTGTGTTCTTGTGGACCTTCAATGCTGCAGAAATGTTTTGGTACCCTTCCCCAGATCTGTGCCTTGACACAATCCTGTCTCGGAGCTCTACGGACAATTCCTTCGACCTCATGGCTTGGTTTGTGCTCTGACATGCACTGTCAACTGTGGGACTTTATATAGACAGGTGTGTGCCTTTCCACATCATGTCCAATCAATTGAAATTACCACAGGTGGACTCCAATCAAGTTGTAGAAACGTCTCAAGGAAGATCAATGGAAACAGGATGCACCTGAGCTCAACTTGGAGTCTCATAACGAAGGGTCTGAATACTTATGTAAATAAGGTATTTCAGTTTTTTTTATTTGAAATCAGTTTTTGCTTTGTATGTACGGGGTATTGTGTGTAGATTGAGGATATTTGATTTATTTAATCCATTTTATTATAAGGCTGTAACATAACTAAATGTGGAAAAAGTCAAGGTTCTGAATACTTTGCACTGTATATGCATGGAAATGGAAATGTTGCTCAATTGGTATCAAGGGACCTAACGTGTGCCAGGAAAACTTCCCCCGCACCGTTACACTACCGCCACCAAGCCCGTACCGTTGACACCAGGCAGGATGGGTCCTTGGACTCATGCGGCTTACGCCAAATCCTGACTCTGCCATCAGCATTACGCAACAAGAACCAGGATTCATCAGACCAGGCAGTGTTTTTCCTGTCCTCAGTTGTCCAGTGTTGGTGATTCATCAGACCAGGCAGTGTTTTTCCTGTCCTCAGTTGTCCAGTGTTGGTGATTCATCAGACCAGGCAGTGTTTTTCCTGTCCTCAGTTGTCCAGTGTTGGTGATTCATCAGACCAGGCAGTGTTTTTCCTGTCCTCAGTTGTCCAGTGTTGGTGATTCATCAGACCAGGCAGTGTTTTTCCTGTCCTCAGTTGTCCAGTGTTGGTGATTCATCAGACCAGGCAGTGTTTTTCCTGTCCTCAGTTGTCCAGTGTTGGTGATTCATCAGACCAGGCAGTGTTTTTCCTGTCCTCAGTTGTCCAGTGTTGGTGATTCATCAGACCAGGCAGTGTTTTTCCTGTCCTCAGTTGTCCAGTGTTGGTGATTCATCAGACCAGGCAGTGTTTTTCCTGTCCTCAGTTGTCCAGTGTTGGTGATTCATCAGACCAGGCTTTTCCTGTCCTCAGTTGTCCAGTGTTGGTGATTCATCAGACCAGGCAGTGTTTTTCCTGTCCTCAGTTGTCCAGTGTTGGTGATGGCGTGCCCACTAGGGAGCTGCTTCTTCTTGTTTTTAGCTGATAGGAGTGGAACCCAGTGTGGTCGTCTGCTGCAATAGCCCATCCCTGCAATATCCCGTCTCGTCTGCTTGTGGGTCGTCTCTGTAGCTTCAGTACCTTGGCTCTCGATCAAACCCTCTCTGAGTCAGCCAATGTGGGAGAATTGGACATATTTAACAAAGCTAAGGTCTGTGGTAAAGCTGACCACCTAACGTGCCATTGTAATCTGATGCTGAAAAAGTCTGTGGGAAAATGGAGCCTGTTGTGAAGGTCTCTCTCTTCATCTTCATTAAATCTGTTGAGGTTTTTGTTTCCACAGTTGTCACGGAAACACAGCCAAGTGCTTTATTAAAGGACGGTCTTTTGACTTTTCATCTATTTGTCTTTTACGACCCAAGTCCATTCAGATCCGAGAGGAGTTCCACATCTTTCATATAACACCATCCCTATAACCTCCCCTCTCTCCCCCCTCCTTACCCCCCTCTCGCTCTCTCTCTCTCCCCCCTCTCGCTCTCTCTCTCTCCCCCCCTCTCGCTCTCTCTCTCTCCCCCCCCTCTCGCTCTCTCTCTCTCCCCCCCTCTCGCTCTCTCTCTCTCCCCCCCCCCTCGCTCTCTCTCTCTCCCCCCCCTCTCGCTCTCTCTCTCTCCCCCCCTCTCGCTCTCTCTCTCTCTCCCCTCATATAGAGAAAGAAGGACGACGAGGACCCTAAGGATCCTAAGAGGAGGAAAGACGTGAACCTGGTCATCCCTTACAACCTGTCTGCGGACAACTCTAACCTCTCAGCCGACGGAGATGATTCATTCATCAGTGTAGACATGGACGACTCTGCCATGCCTAGTCCCTTCAGTGAGGTGAGAGAGGGAGGGAGGAGAGGGGAGGGAGCTTTGACCTGCTGTGTCTGCGACCTCTGACCTTACTGACTCACTCCTTCACCTTCTATTGGTCTTTCTCTGGGTTGTTCTTCATCTATCTTCTGTCTCCATTGTGGACACTGCTGTTCCCTTTCCCCTCATACTTGTATCCCTTCTTCTCTCTCCACCTCCTTTGTGTTTCGTTCTTGGCATTCCTGGCCCCTTTCTTCTTCCTCACCCTAACCCCCAGGTGTGTGCGTCTCTCCTGTCTCTCCCTGGTCAGATCTCTCTGAGTAGTGAGCTCCAGCCCAGCTCCTTACCTCCAGACCAGGACCCAGACCAGGATCCAGATCCAGACCAGGATGAGAGCAGTAGTGACATGCTAGTCATCGTAGACGACCCTGTGTCTTCAGCACCACAGTCCAGGGCCACCAACTCACCTGTCAGCGTGTCTGGATCCATGTCGGACAACATGAACGGTAAGACAATGATAGTTAATCGATTTAAAGAATCAGTCCGTCAGTCAGTTTAGGCAATCGATGAACACAGGACTGATTGTGATCGAGCAAATGAATTGATTGATCAGTCAATCCATCCATCAATTAATTGGTCAATCACTGAACATCTGAGTGATTGTAGTACTTGAAGCTATCCTGTACAACGTGGGTGGTCCAACGTGGGTGGTCCGTGTTTTGTGATTGGGTGATATGTGTTCAACTCCAAGACATGGTAGTGGTAGCGACGAGGTCAACGGCGCTACGTGGTAGCGACAAGGTCAACGACACTACGTAGTAGCGACGAGGTCAGCGACACTACGTAGTAGCGACGAGGTCAGCGACACTACGTAGTAGCGACGAGGTCAGCGACACTACGTAGTAGCGACGAGGTAGCGACGAGGGCAACGGCGCTACGTGGTAGCGACGAGGGCAACGGCGCTACGTGGTAGCGACGAGGGCAACGGCGCTACGTGGTAGCGACGAGGGCAACGGCGCTACGTGGTAGCGACAAGGTCAACGACACTACGTAGTAGCGACGAGGTCAGCGACACTACGTAGTAGCGACGAGGTCAGCGACACTACGTAGTAGCGACGAGGTCAGCGACACTACGTAGTAGCGACGAGGTAGCGACGAGGGCAACGGCGCTACGTGGTAGCGACGAGGGCAACGGCGCTACGTGGTAGCGACGAGGGCAACGGCGCTACGTGGTAGCGACGAGGGCAACGGCGCTACGTGGCAGCGACGAGGGCAACGGCGCTACGTGGCAGCGACGAGGTCAACGGCGCTACGTGGTAGCGACAAGGTCAACGACACTACGTAGTAGCGACGAGGTCAGCGACACTACGTAGTAGCGACGAGGTCAGCGACACTACGTAGTAGTGACGAGGTCAGCGACACTACGTAGTAGCGACGAGGTAGCGACGAGGGCAACGGCGCTACGTGGTAGCGACGAGGGCAACGGCGCTACGTGGTAGCGACGAGGGCAACGGCGCTACGTGGTAGCGACGAGGGCAACGGCGCTACGTGGTAGCGACGAGGGCAACGGCGCTACGTGGTAGCGACGAGGGCAACGGCGCTACGTGGCAGCGACGAGGGCAACGGCGCTACGTGGCAGCGACGAGGGCAACGGCGCTACGTGGCAGCGACGAGGGCAACGGCGCTACGTGGCAGCGACGAGGGCAACGGCGCTACGTGGCAGCGACGAGGGCAACGGCGCTACGTGGCAGCGACGAGGGCAACGGCGCTACGTGGCAGCGACGAGGGCAACGGCGCTACGTGGCAGCGACGAGGGCAACGGCGCTACGTGGCAGCGACGAGGGCAACGGCGCTACGTGGCAGCGACGAGGGCAACGGCGCTACGTGGCAGCGACGAGGGCAACGGCGCTACGTGGCAGCGACGAGGGCAACGGCGCTACGTGGCAGCGACGAGGGCAACGGCGCTACGTGGCAGCGACGAGGGCAACGGCGCTACGTGGCGACACTACGTGGTAGCGACGAGGTCAACGACACTACGTAGTAGCGATGAGGTCAGTCAGAAGAGGTCAACGACACTACATGGTGACGGTGTCAGTCAGAAGAGGTCAACGACACTACATGGTAGTGATGAGGTCAGTCAGAAGAGGTCAACGACACTACATGGTGACGGTGTCAGTCAGAAGAGGTCAACGACACTACATGGTAGTGATGAGGTCAGTCAGAAGAGGTCAACGACACTACATGGTAGTGATGAGGTCAGTCAGAAGTGGTAGGCCCTAATCGGTGTGACTGGCTAGCTGAAGGTGATGTTCTCCTCTTTATTTAGATCACAGTAGTATTATCTGAGAGAGTGAGTCTGTTACCCTATATGTATGCGATACCTGATTATTTGAGCCTGTGCCATTTTGAATTTGCTGAAAGCTATCAATAATAACTCAGAAATGTGATTTACAGTGCTCGCAGTTTGCTGTTAGGTACATTATGGCACTAGGCCTATGTTCCTCTTGGCTTGTGTTTTCTGTCCAATGGTTTCTTGGAAGAATTGGGTCAATTTAATGGTGGTTTAAATTCTGACCCCTCTGACGTACTTTCAAAGTGTCTTGTGACCCACCTGATCAATAAAACTATTTCAAACTAGCATTAATGATTTAGCTGCTTTAGTTCTGGCCCAGGAGAATCTAGCCAACTCCAATCCTCCTTTTGGGAAACTCTACAATCAGAACCAGTCCCAGAATAACACATTCTAGAAAATAAAGTTGTTGGCGTTGTCATGGTGATGTGTTTGTGCCAATAGAATGAGTGATGACTCTGTGCTAATGAGATGAGGGCTGTAGTGTAGTCGACTGGGCTGGGGGTTGGACGGTTGGGGGCTGGATGAGGGGTGTAGTGTAGTCGACTGGGCTGGGGGTTGGAGGGTTAGGGACTAGATGAGGGCTGTAGTGTAGTCGACTGGGCTGGGGGTTGGAGGATTAGGGACTAGATGAGGGCTGTAGTGTAGTCGACTGGGCTGGGGGTTGGAGGATTAGGGACTAGATGAGGGCTGTAGTGTAGTCGACTGGGCTGGGGGTTGAGGGTTAGGGACTAGATGAGGGGTGTAGTTTAGTCGACTGGGCTGGGGGTTGGAGGGTTAGGGACTAGATGAGGGGTGTAGTTTAGTCGACTGGGCTGGGGGTTGGAAGGTTAGGGACTAGATGAGGGCTGTAGTGTAGTCGACTGGGCTGGGGGTTGGAGGATTAGGGACTAGATGAGGGCTGTAGTGTAGTCGACTGGGCTGGGGGTTGGAGGGTTAGGGACTAGTGGAGGGCTGTAGTGTAGTCGACTGGGCTGGGGGTTGGAGGATTAGGGACTAGATGAGGGCTGTAGTGTAGTCGACTGGGCTGGGGGTTGAGGGTTAGGGACTAGATGAGGGGTGTAGTTTAGTCGACTGGGCTGGGGGTTGGAGGGTTAGGGACTAGATGAGGGCTGTAGTTTAGTCGACTGGGCTGGGGGTTGGAAGGTTAGGGACTAGTGGAGGGCTGTAGTGTAGTCGACTGGGCTGGGGGTTGGAGGGTTAGGGACTAGTGGAGGGCTGTAGTGTAGTTGACTGGGCTGGGGGTTGGAAGGTTAGGGACTAGTGGAGGGCTGTAGTGTAGTTGACTGGGCTGGGGGTTGGAAGGTTAGGGACTAGTGGAGGGCTGTAGTGTAGTTGACTGGGCTGGGGGTTGGAGGGTTAGGGACTAGTGGAGGGCTGTAGTGTAGTCGACTGGGCTGGGGGTTGGAGGGTTAGGGACTAGTGGAGGGCTGTAGTGTAGTTGACTGGGCTGGGGGTTGGAGGGTTAGGGACTAGTGGAGGGCTGTAGTGTAGTTGACTGGGCTGGGGTTGGAAGGTTAGGGACTAGTGGAGGGCTGTAGTGTAGTTGACTGGGCTGGGGTTGGAGGGTTGATGGTTAGGGACTAGTGGAGGGCTGTAGTGTGGTCGACTGGGCTGGGGACTAGGGGATTACACTAAAGAGGGAGATTTTAGCATGTAGACTACAATATCATGCAGAAAGCAGGGTGAGGTAAGTGGGAGAGGGAGATGAGATTGAGTAAGGGAGGGATGGGGGAGGAGTGCATACTCTGAGTGGAGAAGTTGTGGTATATTACAGTCTGTAATGGGGAAAGAGGGAGAGGAGGAGGGTGATGTCTGAACCACAGCGTCTGGATCAGAACCCAGAAATTAAGAAATGATTTGGGCTACAACCTCAGAGGAGAGGATTGGGCCAATCATCAGACCAGAACACACTGGAAAAAGGAGATTGTCTGCCACGGTTGTATGGAGTACTTGTTAAAGTCTTAGACAGATGATGTAACAGGGTTGAATATATATTATGGTAGATGTGAAGTGTTAGTCAAATCAATCAAATGTATTTTTTAAAAGTCCTTTTTACATCAGCCAATGTCACAAAGTGCTGTACAGAAACCCAGGCTGAAACCCCAAACAGCAAGCAATGCAGTTGTAGAAGCACGGTGGCTAGGAAAAACTCCCTGGAAAGGCTGGAACCTTGGAAGAAACCTAGAGAGGAACCAGGCTATGAGGGGTGGCCAGTCCTCTTCTGGCTGTGCTGGGTAGAGATTATAACAGAACATGGCCAAGATGTTGAAACGTTCATAGATGACCAGCAGGGTCAAATAATAATAATCAGTGGTTGTAGAGGGTGCAACAGGACAGCACCTCAGGAGTAAATGTCAGTTGGATTTTCGTAGCCGATCATTCAGAGTTAGAGACAGCAGGTGCGGTAGAGAGAGAGTCCAAAACAGCACGTCCAGTGAACAGGTCAGAGTTCCATAGCCGCAGGCAGAACAGTTGAAACTGGAGCAGCAGCATGACCAGGTGGACTAGGGACAGCAAGGACTCATCAGGCCTGGTAGTCCTGAGGCATGGGCTCAGGTCCTCAGAGAGAGACTATTGCAGCATAAATACTGGAGGCTGAGACAGGAGGCGTTGGGAGACACTGTGGCCAAACAGGTAGGATATAACCCCACCCACTTTGCCGAAGCACAGCCCCCACACCACTAGAGGGATATCTTCAACCTACTACCCTGAGACAAGGCCGAGTATAGCCCACGAAGATCTCTCCCATGGCACAAACCCGAGGGGGGTACCAACCCGGACAGGAAAATCATGTCAGTGACTCAGCCCCTGTAATAGGGTTAGAGGCAGAGAATCCCAGTGGAGAGAGGGGAACCGGCCAGGCAGAGACAGCAAGGGAGTTTCGTCGCTCCAGTGCCTTTTCCGTTCACCTTCACACTCCTGGGCCAGACTACACTCAATCATAGGACCTACTGAAGAGATGAGTCTTCAAAAAATACTTAAAGGTTTAGACAGAGTCTGCGTCTCTCACATGGATAGGCAGACCATTCCATAAAAATTGAGCTCTATAGGAGAAAGCCCTGCCTCCAGCTGTTTGCTTAGAAATTCTAGGGACAGTAAGGAGGCCTGCGTCTTCTGACCGTAGCGTAGGTGTAGGTATGTACGGCAGGACCAAATCGGAAAGATAGATAGGAGCAAGCCCATGTAATGCTTTGTAGGTTAGCAGTACAACCTTGAAATCAGCCCTAGCCTTAACAGGAAGTCAGTGTAGAGAGGCTAGCACTGGAGTAATATGATCACATTTTTTGGGTTGTAGTCAAGATTCTAGCAACCGTGTTTAGCACTAACTGAAGTTTATTTCGTGCTTTATCCGGGTAGCCGGAAAGTAGATCATTGCAGTAGTCTAATCAAGAAGTGACAGAAGCATGGATGAATTTTTTTCAGCTTTTTCTTTTTTTGTTGTTGAGAGGAATAGGAGATTCGATATAGGCCGATTCGTTTTTTTGTTTTTTTCTGGGTCACGGTTTGGCTTTTTCAAGAGAGGCTTTATTACTGCCACTTTTAGTGAGTTTGGAACACATCCAGTGGACAGGGAGCCGTTTATTATGTTCAACATAGGAGGGCCAAGCACAGGAAGCAGCTCTTTCAGTAGTTTAGTTGGAACAGGGTCCAGTATGCAGCTTGAAGGTTTAGAGGCCAAGACTATTTTCATCAATGTGTCAAGAGATATAGTATTAAAAAACTTGAGTTTCCCTTGATCCTAGATCCTGGCAGTGTTGTGCTGACTCAGGACAACTGAGCTTTGGAGAAATATGCAGATTTAAAGAGGAGTCTGTAATTTGCTTTCTAATGATCATGATCTTTTCATCAAAGAAGTTCATGAATAATCACTGCTGAAGTGAAAGCCATCTTCTCTTGGTGAATGCTGCTTTTTAGTTAGCTTTGCGACAGTATCAAATTTTTTTTGGGGGATTGTTCTTATTCTCCTCAATTAAGTTGGAAAAATAGGATGATTGAGCAGCAGTGAGGGCTCTTCGATACTGCACGGTACTGTCTTTCCAAGCTAATCGGAAGACTTCCAGTTTGGTGTGGCGCCATTTCCGTTTCAATATTCTGGAAGCTTGCTTCAGGGCTCGGGTATTTTCTGTATACCAGGGAGCTAGTTTCTTATGACAAATGTTTTTTTGTTTTTATGGGTACGACAGCAACTAAGGTATTACGCAAGATTACATTTTGTTACACAGTTAGGTTGTTAACCGATTTTTGTACTCTGACGTCCTTGGGTAGGTGGGAGGGTGTCTTGAAGGGCATCTAGGAATCTTTGGGTTGTCTGAGAATTTATAGCACAGCTTTTGAATTATTGATTATAAAAATAATAAAATGGTGGTCCGATAGTCCAGGATTTTGAGGAAAAACATTAAGATCCACAATATTTATTTCACGGGACAAAACTAGGTCCAGAGTATGAGTGTGACAGTGAGTAGGTCCGGAGACATGTTGGAGAAAACCCACTGAGTCGATGATGGCTTCGAAAGCCTTTTGGAGTGAGTCTGTGGATATTTCCATGTGAATATTAAAGTCACCAAAAATGTGAATATTATCTGCCATGACTACAAGGTCCGATAGGAATTCAGGGAACTCAGTGAGGAACGCTGTATACGGCCCAGGAGGCCTGTAAACAGTAGCTATATAAAGTGATTGAGTAGGCTGCATAGATTTCATGACTAGAAGCTCAAAAGATGAAAACGCAGTCATTTTTTAAATAAATTAAATTTGCTATCGTAAATGTTAGCAACAATGACCTTAACTGCCTTGGAAGTGAGGGATCTAACATTAAGTAGCCCTATTTTGAGATGTGAGAGATCACAATCTCTTTCAATAATGACAGGAATGGAGGAGGTCTTTATTCCGGTGAGATTGCTAAAGCGAACACCGCCATGTTTAGTTTTGCCCAACCTAGATGGGGATAGCTGAGCTGACTACACTGCTAGTGGCAGATTTTAAACTGTTCTCTCACTCTCTCCCCTCTCCCTGGGAGATTCTTTTCCACGACTCTCCTCTCCGTGACCCGGAAACCGAAAAGTGGCCGCCGTATGTAGGAGTGTCAATTGGTTAATAGGCATGGAGGCGTGTCTTCCTCTATCCTCCCACGAGGAAGCACAAGTCAGCAGAAGCTTTTTAGAATGTGACTGTCCCTTTGAATCAGCTGTTATCTCCGAATAGAAAACCACCCATTTCAAACGATACGCTACTTGTCTTTTTATATATAAAATGTCTCGCACAACAAGGGTAAATAGATTATTTTTTTTACAGATTTACGCATGTTCCTCTGTAAACTTAATTTGTCTGACGTACTAGTGGAGGAGAATTATTTCATACTAGCGCATTTGTTTCCACGTTCCCTCTCTTTGCCGCTTCTCCTCGATTTCCTTAGATTTTTTTTTCCAAAAGGAGGTGAGGAGGGAGGAGAGGACGCGAGGAGAGGACGCGAGGAGTCGAGCAAAACCAAGACATTAAACCAGTAGATGGGGATAGCTCTGACGCCATCCACGTGTTCCTATGGAAAACTCCCGATGGCTCATGAAGATGGAACTATTTGAATTCGAAGTGCACCATAATGCTGATTGGGGCTGAATGGCACCAAAAAGTAATGGTTAAATTGCTCGTAACTAGCAAAGGATCATGGTCGATGTAGTCATTTTCATCCTAAGAAAGTCAACATTAATTTCTATGGCATGAGGGCGAGAGCCGCCTTGTTGCCTGCCAGCCCACCGGCTCCAATCCAAAATGGATCACTATTTAATTAGATTTCTCGATTTGTATTTAACTTTTTAACAATTCACAGTTGGGGTTTGAACTTGATCATTTTAGAGCCCAGAATTATTGGGTGTAATTTCCATAGGTGTTCTAGGGCAGACCAGGGCTTTTGGCACTGCTAGGTTTCTAAACAGTAGCCGAACCAGCAGAGTTGGTGACTTCAACGCTCCGGACCAGACACTGGGGGGCCTGAGCAAAACCAATTGAAATCGCCTCTCCTTTCCAGGTGTGTCTAATCAGGACACGTCCAGTCCGGGGCGGGGAAGGTCTGGTAGGAGCCGGGGACGACCCAAAGGCTCTGGGTCCAGTTCTGGAGGCGGAGCCAAGTCTGCAGGGAAGGGGCGTGTCAGGAAGTCGACAGCGGGCAGCGCTGCCGCCATGGCAGGAGCGATGGCCGGGGCTGCAGCAGCCTCAGCAGCCTACGGATACAGTGTGACTAAAGGTATGGTAATGAGTTTAAGGTTTCATTAAGTCATATGCAGTTGCTTTGTTTATGTAGTCCATTTATGTGAAGAATGAGTTTAAGGTTTCATTAAGGTGTGTAGTTGCTTGGGTCATTGAAATATTCGCAGGAAAGCTGATGAAGCTCAGGTATTCTTCTATGAAAAATGGCAAAACACACATTTACAGTTTAATGTTAGATCTGGCATGCAAAGGAGCAAACAGACTTTCACCTTGTTTTCATTGTTTTGTCTCTAGTGCCACAGTTGGAAGTTAATTTATTTATTTATTTTACCAGGTCAATTAAGATAAAAAAAAAATTTTAAAATCTTGTGATTTATCATCTGTCTTTGCCTTCTCCTCCTATCTCCTCCCTCGGCCCCTTCCCGACCCTCTCCCTCCTCCTCCCTCGCCCCCTTCCCGACCCTCTCCCTCCTCCTCCCTCGCCCCCTTCCCGACCCTCTCCCTCCTCCTCCCTCGCCCCCTTCCCGACCCTCTCCCTCCTCCTCCCTCGCCCCCTCCCGACCCTCTCCCTCCTCCTCCCTCGCTTCCTCCCCGACCCTCTCCCTCCTCCTCCCTCGCCCCCTTCCCGACCCTCTCCCTCCTCTTCCCTCGCCCCCTTCCCGACCCTCTCCCTCCTCTCCCTCCTCCTCCCTCGCCCCCTTCCCGACCCTCTCCCTCCTCTTCCCTCGCCCCCTTCCCGACCCTCTCCCTCCTCCTCCCTCGCCCCCTTCCCGACCCTCTCCCTCCTCTTCCCTCGCCCCCTTCCCGACCCTCTCCCTCCTCTTCCCTCTCCCCTACCCTTTCCCCCTCTAGCAGGTCTCCCTGCAGCCTCCCCCCTTCAGCCGTCTCTGGGTCGGTCAGGGACGGCCCCAGCCTTCTCCCCCAGCAGCAGTTCCTCTCCCAAGGGGAAAGGTGGCACTGTGGCCCCCAGCCAGAGTGACCCCCAGCAGAAACAACCAGAACATAGCCACCACCACAGTCATGGACATGTGACAGGAAGGAAGGGCAAGGGACCTGGCGGACCTGGGGCTCGATAGCATGTAGAGATGATGGACATCAACACAGTACACACACACACACACACACACACACACACACACACAGTCCTAAGGATCTGATAGAGGCCAGAAAGATCCAGCCCTTCTGCTATTGTGGGAGTCTTCTGTGTTTTAAACAAACACATCTGCTGCACTGACCAGCTTCAACTGTGAGCCCATGTGACCTGCTCCACAACCAATCAACCCAGAGGTGAGATGTTCCTTAACCAATCACATACCTCACTACCTGGCGGACCATGCTATCCCAGAAGGCATAGCGACGTAACAAATGGGCACTGTCGGGCATGATGGACACTAAACTATTTTGTGTGTACACACACACACACAGACCATCATCGCAAGGTCCAAAACACACCCTCTTCCTTCCATTAGTACCGTCCTCAGTGGACAGTTTCTGCCTCCAGCGCGTGTGTGTGTGTGTGTGTGTGTGTGTGTGTGTGTGTGTGTGTGTGTGTGTGTGTGTGTGTGTGTGTGTGTGTGTGTGTGTGTGTGTGTGTGTGTGTGTGTGTTGTGACCAAGAGTATTAGAGTATTTCAAAGTGGTTTCTCTGTGACGAAAATAGACTTGGTTTTCTGTCTAGTGAAAAGCAACTAGCCTGAGTAGCACCTGTCTGTGCTGTATTGAGAACTCCCTTTGACACTCTGTGAGTTTGCAATAAAGCACCAGCAGACAGACAGGCACTCGGGCTTTAAGGCAACACCTTACAGCAACACCGCATCCACGCGTTAAGGGCTTCTAACATGGAGTGCTCTCTCCAAATGGTGTTCTCCACTGAGCCGTCTCATCCGTTAGGTAAAACAACTTGTTTAGGATTAGATCGGAATGCTTGCATCAAACGTTAGGTTTATGTCATATGTTTTAAAACACGTAATGTTGAACTACTCTTCTCTGCATTTCAACAACAGAATGTAAATTCGTACCAAACAACTAAAACGGACTGCTTTTTTAATTATAGCTCTTATTTTTATATTTATAGACCAACCGATGTTGTCATAGTGACCCATATCAAAAATGGCAAATTTCAATACCGTTTTGAAAAAGCCTCTCTTTCTCCATAGAGTTTATCCCAACACAATGAGAAATGAAGGAATTCTAATATATATATTTTGTCGGATGAGAACAGATTGAAGGGGTATTTTGTGGTAAATTGAATTCCAAAGTGGTGAGCACTGCTTAATAAAGATGTGTTGCTGATCTGTTTGTGTAAAACTCTAGTGTGCTTCTGAAATGACACCCTGTTCACGATATCGTGCCCTACTTTTTGATTAAACTCTGGCCAAAAGTAGTGCACTATTTCAGGAATAGGGAGCCATTTCAGTTGCAACCTAATAGGTGTCCTTTAAAACTTAACTTGGATTGTAATATGTACCATAGAATTGAAGTTAATTTAAAAGTGGGTAATAATTTATCAGAATTCATGTGAACATTGTAAAAAATTGTATTGATGCCATTTTTATTTTTTAAAACAGAAAGAGAAAAAAAAAAGTTATACTTCTGATCAGAGTCTTTTGTCTTTGTGATGTCATTCAGTGATGTTTTGGGGTATGATGACTCGTGTTAATTAAAAGTTGTTGGACTAGGGTTGCCAAATCCTGGTAACTTTCCCACATTTCCCCGATTTTTTTTATTATTTTTTATTTTTAATTTTGTTTGATTTTTCCCCCAGAAGTGTCGGTTGGAGGATTCTCTGAATTTCTGCTTAGTCATTCCCTCGTAATTCCACATCTTCCAACCAGGATTTCTAGAAAACCGGGGAATTTTGGGAAAGTTAGCGTAATTGTGCAACCCTATGTGGAACCAAGCACTATGTCTAGTTTTGAGAGTTTGTTCTGTGTTGGATACTATAGTGTGATGATGAAATCTCTTCTCCTATAACATGTAAATAAAAATTGAGGGCGACATGTTGACCCCTGGTTGGTTCTTCCCCCAGTTTGCCTGTCTATTTTTATAGGTCATGTGTAAATATGAATACAAAGCTGTCATTTTACTAACCGGAGAAGCCAATTCAAAATAAAAGATTGATTAATCAACTTGTGTTGTGATGATGCGTTTAACAGCATATGCACTGGACATGTACAGTAGACCTACTGTGAAACATTTCTTAGGTCAGAAAACTATTTTTTCCCTTCAGAAAAGGTCATAAATATTCAAACAGTTTACTACAGATAAACCGATGCAAAGCATAGACACACTTCAACCAAGGAGAGTTTGAATGAATACCTCGGTTCACTGTGCTCTTTCAGCTGCTCTTGACTGTCACATATTACGCAACCATTTACTGCTATGTATTTCTGCTATGTATCTCATATAGCCCTGCGGAGGTTTGTTTTTAGTCGTACAGTCTGTCCCCGTGGGAGTGTTAGCTGCTGGTTATCTTTGTAGCAGGTTTTTGTAAAGGCATCTAGTGCAGCACTGTGGTCTAGCCAAGCTTAGAGTCCAAAATGACACCCTATTCCGAACATAGTGCACTACTTTGAACCAGAGCCCTAAAAGCCCTGGTCAAGAGTAGTGCACTATAAAGGGAATAGGGTACCGTTTGGGATGTGAAGCCAGAGCAGAAAGTATTGGACACACTGATGAAACCAGAGCAGAATGTACTGTACACTGATGAAATCAGAGCAGAATGTACAGGACACAGTGATGAAACCAGAGCAGAAAGTACTGTACACTGATGAAACCAGAGCAGAATGTACTGTACACTGATGAAATCAGAGCAGAATGTACAGGACACACTGATGAAACCAGAGCAGAATGTACTGTACACTGATGAAACCAGAGCAGAATGTACTGTACACTGATGAAATCAGAGCAGAATGTACTGTACACTGATGAAATCAGAGCAGAATGTACAGGACACAGTGATGAAACCAGAGCAGAAAGTACTGGACACACTGATGAAACCAGAGCAGAATGTACAGGACACAGTGATGAAACCAGAGCAGAAAGTACTGGACACAGTGATGAAACCAGAGCAGAAAGTACTGGACACAGTGATGAAACCAGAGCAGAAAGTACTGGACACACTGATGAAACCAGAGCAGAATGTACAGGACACAGTGATGAAACCAGAGCAGAAAGTACTGGACACACTGATGAAACCAGAGCAGAAAGTACTGGACACAGTGATGAAACCAGAGCAGAATGTACTGTACACTGATGAAATCAGAGCAGAATGTACAGGACACAGTGATGAAACCAGAGCAGAAAGTACTGTACACTGATGAAACCAGAGCAGAATGTACTGTACACTGATGAAATCAGAGCAGAATGTACAGGACACACTGATGAAACCAGAGCAGAATGTACTGTACACTGATGAAACCAGAGCAGAATGTACTGTACACTGATGAAATCAGAGCAGAATGTACTGTACACTGATGAAATCAGAGCAGAATGTACAGGACACAGTGATGAAACCAGAGCAGAAAGTACTGGACACACTGATGAAACCAGAGCAGAATGTACAGGACACAGTGATGAAACCAGAGCAGAAAGTACTGGACACAGTGATGAAACCAGAGCAGAAAGTACTGGACACAGTGATGAAACCAGAGCAGAAAGTACTGGACACACTGATGAAACCAGAGCAGAATGTACAGGACACAGTGATGAAACCAGAGCAGAAAGTACTGGACACACTGATGAAACCAGAGCAGAAAGTACTGGACACAGTGATGAAACCAGAGCAGAATGTACAGGACACACTGATGAAACCAGAGCAGAAAGTACTGGACACAGTGATGAAACCAGAGCAGAAGGTACTGGACACAGTGATGAAACCAGAGCAGAATGTACAGGACACACTGATGAAACCAGAGCAGAAAGTACTGGACACACTGATGAAAGCAGAGCAGAAAGTACTGGACACAGTGATGAAACCAGAGCAGAATGTACTGGACACACTGATGAAACCAGAGCAGAAAGTACTGGACACAGTGATGAAACCAGAGCAGAAAGTACTGGACACAGTGATGAAACCAGAGCACAATGTACAGGACACACTGATGAAACCAGAGCAGAAAGTACTGGACACAGTGATAAAACCAGAGCAGAATGTACAGGACACACTGATGAAACCAGAGCAGAATGTACTGGACACACTGATGAAACCAGAGCAGAATGTACAGGACACACTGATGAAACCAGAGCAGAATGTACTGGACACACTGATGAAACCAGAGCAGAATGTACTGGACACACTGATGAAACCAGAGCAGAAAGTACTGGTCACAGTGATGAAACCAGAGCAGAATGTACAGGACACACTGAAGAAACCAGAGCAGAATGTACAGGACACACTGATGAAACCAGAGCAGAAAGTACTGGACACACTGATGAAACCAGAGCAGAAAGTACTGGACACAGTGATGAAACTGGTCATATTATGTAATGCAGTAGTCTGACCTTTGGGTGTTGATGTCGAGGGTGAGACACACACACACAGTACAGTAGCTCTTCTCTTGGTGATGTTATTGAACTCTATCCTCACAGAGTGGAAGGGTTATTCTTGGTAATGTTATTGAACTCTATTCTCACAGAGTGGAAGGGTTATTCTTGGTAATGTTATTGAACTCTATTCTCACAGAGTGGAAGGGTTATTCTTGGTAATGTTATTGAACTCTATCCTCACAGAGTGGAAGGGTTATTCTTGGTAATGTTATTGAACTCTATTCTCACAGAGTGGAAGGGTTATTCTTTGTAATGTTATTGAACTCTATTCTTACAGAGTGGAAGGGTTATTCTTTGTAATGTTATTGAACTCTATTCTTACAGAGTGGAAGGGTTATTCTTGGTAATGTTATTGAACTCTATTCTCACAGAGTGGAAGGGTTATTCTTGGTAATGTTATTGAACTCTATTCTCACAGAGTGGAAGGGTTATTCTTGGTAATGTTATTGAACTCTATTCTCACAGAGTGGAAGGGTTATTCTTGGTAATGTTATTGAACTCTATTCTCACAGAGTGGAAGGGTTATTCTTGGTAATGTTATTGAACTCTATTCTCACAGAGTGGAAGGGTTATTCTTGGTAATGTTATTGAACTCTATTCTCACAGAGTGGAAGGGTTATTCTTGGTGATGTTCTTTCAGACGTGTGGAAGGGTTTGTCCAGTGTGTCACATTCAAGCATGGTTGCAATTTTTGATCTAGAGGATACCAGTTAGATACACTGATGGACTGTTATGAAACCCCCAAAATGTCTTAGTTGGTCAGTGGCCCTTATAAGTGATGTCATTGGTCAATTTCAAAATCCTTTATCGTAAGCTATGGGCATTCTGTTAATGGTCAAGTTAAGAGAATGTCCTCAATGTTGACGCGTGTACCTGCTTTTACCATAAACGATTGTTTAGTCTTCGACTTTATATCTTCCGCCGCCTTCCGTTGTGGCAACTCAAAATGGGAAATTAATTCTTTCTTTAGAAGAATTGCCATCTAAAGTGTTCTAGAACCAGTATGAGGTTCCCTCTATGTTCTACTATAATATTGGCCTCAGGTGTTGTTGATGTGTCTCCATTTCCTTCCTGACCTATCACGAGAGCTGCAGAATCTAACCACACGACTTCCAGGGATGCACCGTCACCCCCGGTAACAGGTTACCTAAGACTGGACCTAGTCTGATTTGAGTCACATCCAAAAGGACACTGTGTGCCAGCCAATGTTAGAGAGCACTGTGTGTGTTTGTGTTCAGCAGCCAATGGGAGGTGTACTCTGAAGTGTATTTGGTTGACACCTTTGTGTGTTCTGGTGAGATGTTTGGGAGTGCTGTGTGTACGTATGCAGTTAGTCGACGCCTTGTAATGAGTACTGCATGTTCCCTCAGTTGGCATTCAGCAGCATGGTGTAGATCATGTTGAGCCAAACATGGAGCCAATGGGTTCCTCACCTGAACTTGTCATATTTTACAGTCTACTGCAGTGGTTGTATAGGAGTGCTGGTATCGGCCCCATACCAAGTTGAGATGACAATATGGATGGTTGGTGGAAGACAGTTCTTCTTGGGTAGATCGGAACACTGCCTACTTACGGCTATGGACCATGATTAGGAACGAAAACAGCAACAGAAAAATATGTTTTGACCATTTATTGGTGGGATCTGCTAATCGACTGGATTTAAAAGTAACCTTTTACAACAAAGGTGTATGTAACATATCAGCTAGTTGGTAAATGAGTGACAATAGTTAAAAAAAAAAAAAAAAAAAAACACCAGATAGTACCTACATCAGTAGTTCATCAATGGACATGAAATTGAGAACCGTTAAAGCAGTGTCCCATTTAAGACTGAAATACAGTAGTGCCTAAACCAGAACTGAAAAGATAGAACCGTTTGTTCAACAGTGACATCTAGTACACAGAGTCCCCTAAATTGTCTGGCTTGACAAAGTAACGTCACACCAACTAAATATTCATGCTTGGGTAAAAAATAATTATAATAAAGAGGCAGGCACTCGTCAACTCAAAGTGCATGCTTCCCTTTGTACCTCTTCAAGTCAGTCCTTTATGGCGTCAGGTTAACAGTGGATGGGATAAGACAAGCTACACCATTACAGGTTTTACAAATACACAAAGGACTGGAACACATCTGTTTTTATGAAGTTAGAGACTGACTGGGCTAGCCTGTTACAGATAACACGTTTACACTAAGGTTGTATCCCAAATGGCACCCTATTCCCTACATCAGACACTACTTCAGTAGTTCACCATATGTACTAGGGTACCAATAGGAGAGCCCTAATCGTAGTATAGATGGAAGGGTATGGGCTACTGGGCCCCTAGCAGGTATGGCACTAGAGCCAGAGCAGCAGCCTCGATGGAGAACAGGTGTGGGTCGTCTACGTGAGGGCAGCTCCTCCTCATGAACTCAGCCAGGCGGAGAAGATACTCCAGATTGTGACCCGTCTTGCCCTGCCTGGTGGCGATCTGGTGCCCTATCACCTCAGGGCTGGCGGGCCCCAGGAAGAGTGGGTTGTCTGGGGTAGCAATGTAGAGGAGAGCCTGTTGGGTCTGGTTCGAGTGGTCATCCTCGGGGATGAAGTCTACGAGCTTGGTGACGTAACCGCCGCACACGGCCTCGCGCACATTCAAATACTTAAGGGACTCCTCGACCTGGGAACCGGTCACCTCGAAGGCCACGCCCCAGGTAGTTGCCTATTGGAAGTAAGATGTCATTAGACACTTCATTCAAGCTGACATTTTGTATAGAGGAAAAGCTAGAGATGTCTGTTAGACAAGTCGTTCAAAGACAAACAAGTGGATATTTCGCATTAATATAAATGGAAATGAGTAATAAGGTTTGAGTTCTGTTGTGTGGAAAGTACATAACTAAACCCAAAAAGGCATCATTTAGGAGGAAGTTCCACTTACGTCATCATCCTCAATCAGCGTCACCACTCTTCCGGGCTGCGTAGGAGAGAAAAATAGGTCAACAACACAGACTAAAGCCATAGTTAGCCATGTAGCCAAGTTGTACAGCGACCACATCAGGGCGTGGTATCAAACTGTACATGCAACAACACTTTATGGTCATAGTAAATATTGATATTCATCTTACTAGGTCATCATTTCCACGATGGAAGTTGTCTCCGTGCCAGAAGCGTCTCTTATAGCCATGGATGTAGCCGACCTTGCTACTCTTGTATTTGAAGTCAGGCTTCCACACCAGAGAGCCGTACCCGAAGATCCACAGACTAGTCAGGCTGGTCTTACCGGCGATGATATCTTTAGGCTTCATTTTGGTCAGTAACTAGTCTTTTGATTTTCAAATGAAGTGATGGTCAAAATAAAGAATAATTGGGTTGAGGACTCAATTTATTAGCTAGCTAGGTAATGTTAGCTTCCTTCGATCAAGGAGGAGCGGTATAGGTTGGCTCACAGTAATACCGCGGACGGTATTAGAGCCCAACTGCTTGGCAGTTGTGAAGATGGAGTATCGGAGTCCATTTTGCCTTGCACGATGCATGCCGATGCATTAGTTTCGCCGCATACTGACTTAAAAATCCATAGTAGCCGCTTGGCTAGCTTTTCGTATCAAAATAAAACAGGCAAAAACCGTTTGGCTAGCTATCCAAGCCAGCCGGTAGTTTACGACGAACCGAGAACTTATTTATGAAACCGTTTTTTAAGGAGTTGATCTTAAGGTTTCTTCGGAGAAAGCTTTGCGCTCAGTCGTGTACTCGTTCTCTTGATACCAAATGGCGTATTCTCATGGTAAATATATATCCAAGAGTCCAAATGGGTTTGACACTTATGACTATGTTTTCAACCAATTATATCTCAGAGAGGCTGATTTGCATGTGGTGGTAGCGAATCAGAGATGCGTGTCCCAAATACGTAGGAATTCCAAACCACGCTCAAAATTCTATTGGCGTTGAGGCTAAAATTAAAACACGCCCATGCCTTGCAGCGATTAGCTTGTAAAAGCATCAATCATAACAGACAAGCCTCTGATTGGGTACTTTTAAACTGTTTCCCCAGACAACTATGCATCTCATTATCCATGACTGGCTGATGCAATTTACCTCAGCATTTCAGGCCAGTCAATAGCCCGAGACATTGCATCAGATTCATAGTAGATACCAAGTCTCTCAATTTGGGGGAGTTGAACATCTTATCTTTTAACATGGAAAATATACTAATAAAGTCAAGTGGACAAATAGTGGAAGGTCAATGAAGGTTTAGGCCTAAATTAGATTTTGAATGATTGGAGGCCTATCTCTCTAGAAAGTAAAGGGGGGTTATTAATGTGCCTGGGACATCAGAGTGCGCTTCCTCTGCGTCATGCATATTGGTTTTACACCGTGGCCACGGGGCAATACTGTAACCTAGCCTACTGTATACTCAGCTCAAATATCCAATGGCACGAACAAAGGCCAATACCACGTACTGTATCCTCCTTCCCGCTTTCCTCTCTCACTCAGCCAGGTGTAAAAGCCATGTACACTCCGATTATATAAGTCTGTGGTGCACTCTAGGCTGTGGGCTAGACATTGTTGAAACCTGCCTAGACAAGTAGCCTATAGGTCTACTGTAATGTACAGGATGTGCCTTCCTTCACACTGTACTGTACTTCACTGCTGCAAGCACCATGAAACTGATGAGAATAACTGTCTGGACTAGTTCAAGACTAGTTTAAATTAAAACAAAAGCCATGTTAGTTACTATAGTCGATCCATGAGCTGTATCAAGCAGGAGAATCTTAATACTAGATTATATATAAATAGCTTGGCATTAGCTTGTATGATACGATTCAGACCTCTGTGTAAGCTGTTTATTATAAGTCTACTGTGTACAAGCCTTCCCTCTGCCTCAGAGATTTCCACCGAGTGGACAAAACATTAAGGACACCTGCTCTTTCCGTGCCATAGACTGACCAGGTGAATCCAGGTGAACGCTATGATCCCTTATTGATGTCACTTGTTAAATCCACTTCACTCAGTGTAGATGAAGGAGAGGAGACAGGTTAAAGAAGGATTTTAAAGCACTGAGACAATTGAGACATGTATTGTGTATGTCTGCCATTCAGAAGGTGAACGGGCAAGACAAAAGATTTAAGTGAATTTGAACGGGGTATGGTAGTAGGTGCCAGGCGCACCGGTTTGTGTCAAGAACTCTAACGCTGATAGGTTCTTCACACTCAACAGTTTTCTGTGTGTATCAAGAATGGTCCACCACCCAAAGCACATTCAGCCAACTTCACACAACTGTGGGAAGCATTGGAGTCAATATAGGCCAGCATCCACGTGGAACGCTTTCAATTGCCAGGTCGCAATTGTAAATGAGAACTTGTTCTCAACTTGCCTACCTGGTTAAATAAAGTTTTGTACACCCAATGTAAATCTCCTATCACACCATGCCTTTCAAGGAATTGAGTCAGATCCATCCACTTCCTCTCAATGTCCTGTAAAAGCCTAGTTCAGGGCTATTTTGCCGCATTCGATCTTCACAAAGGTCCGCACTTTAAATGTATTATATTTTCACGCCAACAAAATAGTCCATCGCCTGACTGTCTACCTTTCATTGACTGTCATCAAGTTGGACAGAGTAAAGAGACTGTAAATGTAGGCCCTTTCAATGTCAATTGATATTGTTCCCCCCCCAATTATTTTTTGTTCCCCCCAATTAAGTTCACATAGTAATGCCTACCTGATGAACCAATCAAGGAATATTCATTGAATATTTATTGATTCAAATATTTTCTTAGTGTTTCAGATACGTACAGTGCATTCGGAAAGTATTCAGACCCCTTGACTTTTTCTACATTTTGTCACATTACAGCCTTATTCTAAAATTGATTAAATCGTTTTCCCCCTCATCAATCTACACACAATACCCCATAATGACATCACAATACCCCATAATGACATCACAATACCCCATAAGCAAAAACGGTTTTTTAGAAATGTTTGCAAATATATACAAAAATAAACAACTGAACTATCACATTTACATAATTATTCAGACCCTTTATTCAGTACTTTGTTGAAGAACCTTTGGCAGCAAATACAGCCTTGAGTCTTTTTCCTCCCATTCTTCTCTGCAGATCCTCTCAAGCTCTGTCTGGTTGCATGAGGAGATGTTCGATCAGGTTAAAGTCCGGGCTCTGGCTGGGCCACTCAAGGACATTCAGAGACTTATCCCGAAGCTACTCCTGCTTTGTCTTGGCTTTGTGCTTAGGGTTGTTGTCCTGTTGGAAGGTGAACCTTCACCCCCCAATCTGAGTTCCTGAGCGCTCTGTAACAGGTTTTCATCAAGGATCTCTCTGTACTTTGTTCCTTTCATCTTTCTCTCGATCCTGACTAGTCTCCCAGTCTCTGCCGCTGAAAAACATCCCCACAGCATGATGCTGCCACCACCATGCTTCGCCGTAGGGATGGTGCCAGGTTTCCTCCAGTTGTGACAATTGGCATTCAGACCAAAGATTGCAATCTTGGTTTCATCCGACCAGAGAATCTTGTTTCTCATGTTCTGAGAGTCTTTAGGTGCCTTTTGGCAAACTCCTAGTGGGCTGTCATGTGCCTTTTACTGAGGAGTGGCTTCCGTCTGGCAACTCTACCATAAAGGCCTGGTTGGTGGAGTGCTGCAGCGATGGTTGTCCACAGAGGAACTCTGGAGCTCTGTCAGCGTGACCATCGGGTTCTTGGTCACCTCCCTGACCAAGGCCCTTCTCCCCCGATTGCTCAGTTTGGCCGGGCGGCCAGCTCTAGGAAGAGTCTTGGTGGTTCCAAACTTCTTCAATTTAAGAATGATGGAGGCCACTGCGTTCTTGGGGACCTTCACTGCTGCAGAATTTTTTTGGTACCCTTCCCCAGATCTGTGCCTCGACACAATCCTGTTTCGGAGCTCAATTCCTTCGAACTCATGGCTTGGTTTTTGCTCTGATGCACCTGAGCTCATAGCAAAGGGTCTGAATAAATAAATGTGGATTATGTGTTGTGGATATGTGGTAGTGGAGTAGGGGCCCGAGGGCACACACTTAGTGTGTTGTGCATTCTGTAATGAATGTATTGTAATGTTTTTAAAAATTGTATAACTGCCTTAATTCTGCCAGACCCCAGGAAGAGTAGCTGCTGCTTTGGCAGGAACTAATGGGGATCCATAATAAATACAAATACAAAACTCACCTGTTGTATCCCTGGTATGGTGTTTCTCAGTAATAGTCTCAGCTCTGTAATGTGACTGAACTGGTCGTTTGTTATACGGTTCATTTCAGAGATAAAGATCTGAAATAAGGACGTGACTGCTTGATCTCTCCTCAATGATGTAAAACCCAACTTTAAGATTATTGAAGCAATAGGATTTAAATGCATATTCTGTTTCCTGATAGAAAACAAGACTGAACCAGAAGGAATAAGTTCATCACCAACAGAGTTGCTTGACTGTACTGGCTACAGTGACTGACGGTCAGGGAGCGTTTTACTGACACCTAGTGTTAATTAGGGGAACTACAACCACAGATTAGGAAGGCCAGCTGTATGATGGGCCCGATTCCAGATTTAGGAAACTACACCTTTCTTACGCACGCCTTTCCTACGCATTTCTCAGTAGTTGGTATTTAGACTTATCTTATGCTGGTGCATAACGAGTTTTGCAGATGTGGTTCTCTTGCGAGCGCCGAATAAATGTAATTCAACAGCTGAAAACCCTCCCACTTGTTGGCCAACAGATTTTCTCGTAGAGTTTTCATTGAATATGGTTTTCAGTACACTTATCTTAAGCCATCCCTTTAAATATGTTGTACCTTTAATTCGAATTTTGTCGACAGACTAGAATACATCGAGAGAGACCGGGTTCAGAAAATAGGGATCAATTAAAGAAAGACATCTAAATATATACATATATTCGACTCCGTTTCAACACCAACTGGTAGATTAAAAAATACTCTGATCTTGTAGATTCTTTAGGCATATTTTGGGGTTTTGAGAGTATGTACGAATCATAAAAATAAAATAAAACATTTTGGAGAGCCTTTAATAAACATGAAATATATTGATGAATCAAAAATACATCGGTTTTATTCATTCAGAAAATTGCCACATTCAGTTATTTAACCCATGGTAATGTTGGAAGATCAGTGTACATGGAATTATAATATGGAGAATAGTGTACAATAGTAGGCTATACCCTTGTCTATTGCCTGCACTAACCATGGAACTATGTGATGACACGGCCAAGTATTTGCGCCGTGCGTCGGGTTCAAAGTGTTACAGCTTGTTCTGCGCTCCTCTACATTCCCTTTGTATGCAACTTAGCTCAGGTCGGAATCAGGGCCCAGCTGCCCAGGAGAAGAAGGCTCTGACTGTAGCACTGCACTGTGAGACATGGGCAACACACTGCACTGCACTGTGAGACATGGGCAACACACTGCACTGCACTGTGAGACATGGGCAACACACTGCACTGCACTGTGAGACATGGGCAACACACTGCACTGCACTGTGAGACATGGGCAACACACTGCACTGTGAGACATGGGCAACACACTGCACTGCACTGTGAGACATGGGCAACACACTGCACTCCACTGTGAGACATGGGCAACACACTGCACTGCGAGACTTGGGCAACACACTGCACTGCACTGTGAGACATGGGCAACACACTGCACTGCACTGTGAGACATGGGCAACACACTGCACTGCACTGTGAGACATGGGCAACACACTGCACTGCACTCTGAGACTTGGGCAACACACTGCACTGCACTGTGAGATGTGGGCAACACACTGCACTGCACTGTGAGACTTGGGCAACACACTGCACTGCACTGTGAGACATGGGCAACACACTGCACTGTGAGAAATAGGCAACACACTGCACTGTGAGACATTGGCAACACACTGCACTGCACTGTGAGACATTGGCAACACACTGCACTGCACTGTGAGACATGGGCAACACACTGCACTGTGAGACATGGGCAACACACTGCACTGTGAGACATGGGCAACACACTGCACTGTGAGACATTGGCAACACACTGCACTGCACTGTGAGACGTTGGCAACACACTGCACTGCACTGTGAGACATGGGCAACACACTGCACTGTGAGACATGGGCAACACACTGCACTGTGAGACATGGGCAACACACATCACTGCACTGTAAGACATTTCTATATATTTATGATTGATATTTGTAGAATAATTAGTGCTTTTTTTTCATTCATACCATTACATGTCTTTGTGCTTTTGTCAAAACTTTTTATTTGCCTTATTGTTCTGTGTTGGTGGTTTGTTACTCGGCTTTTGTACGACTTGTGAAAACGTCTGTTATGTAAACCATGTTGTTTAATGACTGTGTCTAAACAGAATTCCTTCAATGAGCAAGACAATATTGCCAATGGAATTTCAAACCATGTACGGGGATCTCTTGAGAATATGACATGCCACATATTTAGGGTTACATAAAGAGATGGAACAGGAGATAGTCAGAAACCATGTTTCCTCATTCCCAACCAATGACGTCAACACAAAGATTGCCCTGTTTTCCCTAAACAGAATAAATCGAGTTGATTAGGAATGTTTGTTTCCCTGTCCCATATTTGTGTGGCCATTGTTTCCTGAAAAGCCCATGCTTCCACCACGCAATGCCAGAAGAGTACAGGGCTGACCGCAAATCACAGGAATGCGTTCCAAATGGCACCCTATTCCCTAATAGTGCACTACTTTAGACCAGAGCCCTATTCCCTAATAGTGCACTACTTTAGACCAGAGCCCTATTCCCTATATATAGTGCACTACTTTAGACCAGAGCCCTGTTCCCTAATAGTGCACTACTTTAGACCAGAGCCCTATTCCCTAATAGTGCACTACTTTAGACCAGAGCCCTATTCCCTATATAGTGCACTACTTTAGACCAGAGCCCTATTCCCTATATAGTGCACTACTTTAGACCAGAGCCCTGTGCGCTATATAAGTCAATATGGTGCCATTTGGAATTCAGATTTGCGATCTCAGGGAGAGATGTGTGAGAAAAGTAATTGGCCTCCGCCGGCATGTACTGCATTTGTTTTAATCAGGCAGGAAGTAGGAAGTGATGTCACTAGGTCACAAACAGGATGCTGTGATTATAATACAATGAGAATGTTTGGCCACATTATGGAGACCCAGAGGCCAGAGGCCAGAGGCCAGAGGCCAAGCCCTTTTAGTACACTGTGACTGTGTACTGTGTGTACTGTGTGTGTATGTGTGTATGTGTGTGCCTGAGCGTGCATATGAGAGAGAAAAAAAGTGTTTAGGTGTGTGTGCATACTGTATGTATTGTAAGTGTGTCTATGAGAATGTGTTGTGTGTGTGTGTGTGAGTAAGTCCGTGTGTGAGAGGAGAGAGGATTCCACAGTCCCTCGGTGCGGTCGGGCAGTTGTCAGGGTAACAGGTAGAACGCTGTGTGTGAGCAGTATCCGTGGAAGGTTTTACCAGATGACTAACGGCTGTGATAGGGGTTTTTCCTCTCGGTCCGGCCGGGGAAACATCCCTCTCTACACCTAGTGATCTAGGCTGCTTCTATTCCATCCTCTTTTCTCACACGTCAACAGGATGTCTGCCTCCCCAATGGCACCCTACTCTCTAGATCAGTGGCTCTCAAAATCCTCTCCTCGTGGGGGGGGGGGGGGGGGGGGGTGCGCCAGACGTTTCACAATTCTGTCGTAGTCCTGAACTAACTCACCTAGTCACGGGCTTGATGATTTGTTGACATTTTGAATCAGGTGTGATAGCTGTGGAATAGTTAAACGCCTGGGGTCCCTGAGGAAAGTGCCGTTACTCTCCATTCAGCTGTACCGTTACTCTCCATTCAGCTGTACCGTTACTCTCCATTCAGCTGTACCGTTACTCTCCATTCAGCTGTACCGTTACTCTCCATTCAGCTGTACCGTTACTATCCATTCAGCTGTACCGTTACTCTCCATTCAGCTGTACCGTTACTCTCCATTCAGCTGTACCGTTACTCTCCATTCAGCTGTACCGTTACTCTCCATTCAGCTGTACCGTTACTCTCCATTCAGCTGTACCGTTACTCTCCATTCAGCTGTACCGTTACTCTCCATTCAGCTGTACCGTTACTCTCCATTCAGCTGTACCGTTACTCTCCATTCAGCTGTACCGTTACTCTCCATTCATCTGTACCGTTACTCTCCATTCAGCTGTACCGTTACTCTCCATTCAGCTGTACCGTTACTCTCCATTCAGCTGTACCGTTACTCTCCATTCAGTTGTACCGTTACTCTCCATTCAGTTGTACCGTTACTCTCCATTCAGCTGTACCGTTACTCTCCATTCAGCTGTGTCGTTACTCTCCATTCAGTTGTACCGTTACTCTCCATTCAGTTGTACCGTTACTCTCCATTCAGCTGTACCGTTACTCTCCATTCAGCTGTACCGTTACTCTCCATTCAGCTGTACCGTTACTCTCCATTCAGCTGTACCGTTACTCTCCATTCAGCTGTACCGTTACTCTCCATTCAGCTGTACCGTTACTATCCATTCAGTTGTACCGTTACTCTCCATTCAGCTGTACCGTTACTCTCCATTCAGCTGTACCGTTACTCTCCATTCAGCTGTACCGTTACTATCCATTCAGCTGTACCGTTATTATCCATTCAGCTGTACCGTTACTCTCCATTCAGCTGTACCGTTACTCTCCATTCAGCTGTACTGTTACTCTCCATTCAGCTGTACTGTTACTCTCCATTCAGCTGTACCGTTACTCTCCTTTCAGGGCCAAATCTGAACTACCTCGAGATCTATTTGTCTGAACTTTTCCTACAAATCTCCCATTGACAACATCTGAACATGATTTATAATGAGAGACTGCATGAGTTAATCCAAGTTATATGAACACGGATCTCAAAGTCTCTAAAGGATGATGTTAGCCAGCTGAATGAGCTGTCGCATGAGGAGAGGAGGCCAACTTCACTCTCTCAACGTCCCAACCCTGGACTTGCTTGAGAGAGGATGCCAACTTCACTCTCTCAACGTCCCAACCCCTTGACTTGCTTGAAAGGTGAAGCCAATTTTACTCTCTCAGACTCTCGATTCACAGACTCTCGAGTTGATTTGATAAAGTCAATTAACCTTTGAATGTTAATCTCTTCTCTGGCCATTTACCTCAGGCTAAGATTATGTTTACATCCCAAATGGCACCCTTGTTCCCTAAATAGTGCACTACTTTCAACCAGAGACCAATGGGCCCTGGTCAAACGTAGTGCACTAAATAGGGAATAGGGTGCCATTTGGGATGTTTGCAAACATTTGGCACAATGAGGGCTAGTAAGCTATAAATTGTAACCTCTCTCAGGGATCACCTTTAATCTCTGACCCCTGACCTATAAGGTGTAACCTCTCTCTGTGCTCACCCTTATCCTCTGACCCCTGACCTATAAGTGGTGACCTCTGGGCTTCTCCTGATGTTCCTCCACGGTTCCTGTGTGTGTGTGTGTGTGTGTGTGTGTGTGTGTGTGTGTGTGTGTGTGTGTGTGTGTGTGTGTACCTGGAGGTGTACGTGTGTATACAGTATGGGTATGTGTGTGTGTGTGTGTGTGTGTGTGTGTATCTGAGACCCAGGCAATACCAGGCGTGAGCCCCACAGAGGAGCCAGATTGTGCACTCTGACAGGTCCATAAAGTTTTTTGACGTAGTGCCCAAGGCAAGGCAGGGGGATTTTTAAAATGATATTTCTCTTTATAGCGAACTTAACCTACTGCCTTCCATCTGGGCTGCTCTCCCTCCCTAAACACATTCACAGCCCCAAAACCAGGCCTTCTACATGAAGGGCTTTTTTAGGACGTCTGTGTGTGTGTGTGTGTGTGTGTGTGTGTGTGTGTGTGTGTGTGTGTGTGTGTGTGTGTGTGTGTGTGTGTGTGTGTGTGTGTGTGTGTGTGTGTGTGTGTGTGTGGAGGGGGTGTGTGGAGGGGGTGTGAGGTGGATAGGTTGCCCTTAACCCTGAAGGGGAGTCGGTGGCCTATGGCTGCCTGAAAGTGTGTGTGTTTTAATGGGCTCTGTGGTCTAGTCTGCTCTGTGTGTGTGTGTGTGTGTGTGTGTGTGTGTGTGTGTGTGTGTGTGTGTGTGTGTGTGTGTGTGTGTGTGTGTGTGTGTGTGTGTGTGTGTGTGTGCTGCGTAGTGCATGCAGGGCAAGAGGCTTGGCATATGCCACTGTTTTTATGGCAGAGCAGGGTCTCACCCCGCACACCGCGGCATCTGCTTGGCTGAGCCCTTTGTTAGGGAGGGTGTGTGTGTGTGTGTGTGTGTGTGTGTGTGTGTGTGCGTGTGTGTGTGTGTGTGTGTGTGTGTGTGTGTGTGTGTGTGTGTGTGTGTGTGTGTGTGTGTGTGTGTGTGTGTTTGGCTGAGATCTCTCTATTAAGGAGGGCGTGTGTGTGTGTGTGTGTGTGTGTGTGTGTGTGTGTGTGTGTGTGTGTGTGTGTGTGTGTGTGTGTGTGTTTGGCTGAGATCTCTCTATTAAGGAGGGTGTGTGTGTGTGTGTGTGTGTGTGTGTGTGTGTGTGTGTGTGTGTGTGTGTTTGGCTGAGATCTCTCTCTTAGGGAGGGTGTGTGTGTGTGTGTGTGTGTGTGTGTGTGTGTGTGTGTGTGTGTGTGTGTGTGTGTGTGTGTGTGTGTGTGTGTGTGGAGGCGTGGTGTAAAGGCGTCTTCTCAGCCCCTCGGCTGTTTTTGTTTCACCATTGCCAGCTCGAGGGGGTAACCGTGGAAACAGACTTGAATTTCAAGCCAATTTAGGAGAACAAAAGAGAGAGGAGGGAGGGGTCAGGTGGAGCAGCTTGTGTCTGTGTACTTGTGTAGGGTTTGGGGTTGGGGGAGCCTGGGGGGGGGGGGGGGGGGGGGGGGTTTCATATAGCCAGCTCCATATCTAGGTAAGTTACTGTAAATAGCCATCTCCATATCTAGGTAAGTTACTGTATATAACCAGCTCCATATCTAGGTAAGTTACTGTATATAGCCAGCTCCATATCTAGGTAAGTTACTGTATATAGCCAGCTCCATATCTGGTTAAGTTACTGTAAATAGCCAGCTTCATATCTGGTTAAGTTACTGTATATAGCCAGCTCCATATCTAGGTAAGTTACTGTATATAGCCAGCTCCATATGTAGGTAAGTTACTGTATATAGCCAGCTCCATATCTAGGTAAGTTACTGTATATAGCCAGCTCCATATCTAGGTAAGTTACTGTAAATAGCCAGCTCCATATCTAGGTAAGTTACTTTATAGAGTCAGCGTTTAGTTGTTGTCACGTTTGGTAAGGTTGTTGACTGTGTGTTTCAGATGAGTTAGAGAATGTAGGTTTTGTGTATGGTCAAGTATAACAGTTTGGATCGTTCTATCCATAGAGTTACATATTAGAAATGGAATGTAATATGTCATGTAATAGGATCTCTGTGGTTTTACCGCTCCCTTTAAAATATATAATCACTTTGGTGAAAAACAATAGACGAAACGGCAAAGCATCAGTAATATTTTCTTCATTATTAAAAAAAACACCACAAAAACGTCATCTCCCTTTTTCATTCACTGGCATCAAAATATTAACAAGGAATTAAAGTGTTTTATTCTTCAGAAGTTTGGTCCTTATATACAAAATAATATTATAAAACATAGAAAGAGCAGTCGTAGCATTCATCAATATTTAAATTAAACTCTGGAAATAATCATCATTTAAAAAAAAAAAGTACATTTGGGTTCTGTCATTTCAGAAAGTCATTATAGGCAGGCAGTGGTATGACAGTGTCTTTTATGAATCCTTTTGTGTCTCTTTATTTCAGGGCTGTTATTGTCTAAGTCCCAAATTACACCCTAAGTCCCTACTTAGTGCACTACTTTTGACCGGAGCTCATAAGGCTCTGGTCAAAAGTAGTGCACTATATAGGAAATGGAGTGCCATTTGGGACGCAGAATATCAACTTGTCCGTCAGTTCCCTTCCTGTTCTCTTGGACTACTGCTGGCAACACACCTGAGTATTGCGTTTCTGTGATTTATTTGTTACGTCTTAAATGTATATACCCTATTTAGTGCACGAAACCTCCAAATTACTGTCGATTAAAAAAGTGTATTTTCCACCTCCGTTTTTTTATTTTTGTAGGTCAAATGCTCCATGAAGACGGGGTTTTTAGCATCCAAACACACTCTTTTAGGCTTCTAGTAATTTTAGACATACAATCTTTTCACCGTTTTGCATGAAATGGAAAAGTCCGGAAAAGTCCAACCAGGTATTTTGTTTCTAGAGATTGAACGATGAGACGTTTGTTTGTTTGTTCAGTCGGACATTCATCGTTCTCAGTGTGTTTGTTGTGGTTGTGGTTTCGACTGCTGGTCGGTCGTGGCGGTCAGTGGGTGAGTTTCATTGAGTTAGCTCCACCCTGGACCCTGCATAGCTGGTCAATGATGCTGGCTAAGGGTTAAAGATCAGTCGAATCTCAGGCACCTCCATTTTGATTAGTTGGCTGTCGTTAGTCACCATGATTATCCCAGGAGATAAGTCAAGGGTCAACTGAGTGCTCAGGGTTCAACTACGAGCTACGGACATTTTTCCTGTTTTACCTACCCTGTCCTCCAATCGCTGCCAAGGACAGATGAGTTCAATTCAGGTTCATTGTTTTGCTTAATGACACTCTACCAGTCCCCTCCACACCCAGTGCAGTTCAGTCAGTCATTTAACAGTTCATTTAACAGTTCATTTAACCATTTGTTCCCAGAAGTTAATAGGTGCATGACTGTGAACTGTACACGTTTTGTATACAAACACTTGGTCAATGTTAAAGTTCAGTAAAGTTCAGTCTAGAGTGTTCATTTTTTAATTTTTCACAGAGGAGAGATTCCGCTCTCCTCTCTGTCTCTCTGTTTTTCTCTATGGTCCCGTCTCTCAAGTGCTCCAGAGCAGCAGTGACATCAGAAACAGATCTTCAGTCTCTCCTCAGTTTTTTTGTAAACAATCCAGAAAAATATTTTCTGCCTTTGATTGCCTTTCTCCTCCGCCTTTCTTGCTCCCTCGCTTTTCTACCTCACACAGCTTTATACCTGGGAGGAAGAGAAGAAGAACAGATGAGAGGTAAGCAGTGAGCCCTCATTCCCCTTTTCTCTATGAACTGGGAAACTGCACACATATCCCAAGATAATACCACTCATATAAGCCAATCACAAAAGTTATGTCATCTATTCTTGCTGGTATACTATCGCCATTGTGTTTTGCTTGGCAACATCCTCCCTCAATTCCACTCAGCACCTCGGTGTTAAAAGTCCAATAATGCAGCAATTTTTATCTCAATATCCAAAATAATTTCTGTGTAATAATTAAGTACCTTACTGTGATTGTTTTCAATTAAAATGGTCAAAAATAAATAAAAAAATAGCATTTTAGCGAAGAGAAATTTCTCAAGCAAGAACTGAGCTAGAATTGTCTGGGAGTGGTCTGAGTGGAAACAGAAAAAACAATGAGCTCTTATTGGCAGAGAGGTTTGGAACTTTTTTAAAAATCTTATTGGTCTATTAACTAGTTCACCGCCTGATGATGTCACCAGGCAGGCCAAAACTTCATCCCACTGAAACAAGCAGAAATTTTCGGCGGCCTTTTCAAACAGCTCCTACACTAAAAGAGTAGTATCATAATTTTCATAATTTCACAGGATTATTCCAAACTCATAGTGTGGAAATATACATAAAACATAGAGAAATCATGTTTTTGACTACACTGGGCCTTTAAGACATAGGGTTTGAGAGACAGAGTAAAGCTTAAAAGGTATCAAAACTATATTCCTGTACTTGAACAAAAACGTATCCCCTTCCTTAGACCATCAAATTGTCAGTTTGAAGAATAGTGATTTGGTACCCTTTTGTAGTTTAGAGAGAGCATTATAAGATTACTCCATCTATACTGACTTGGCAGACAGTCCTATCAGAAAGTATTCACACCCCTTGACTTATTCCACATTTTGTTGTGTTACAGCCTGAATTCAAAATGGATTAAATTGGGATTTTTTGTCACTGTAGGGTGCCGTCTTTCGGATGTTAACCCCGGTGTTCTGACTAAATTCCCAATCTGACCCTCATACCATCATGGCCAACTAATCATCCCCAGCTTCCAATTGCCTCATTCATCCCCCCTCCTCTCCCCTGTAACTATTTCTCAGGTCGTTGCTGTAAATGAGAATGTTTTCTCAGTCAACTTACCTGGTAAAATAAGGATTTAAAAAAAACTAAAATCTCACCCATCTACACACAATACCCCACAATGACAAAGTGAAAACATGTTTTTTGAAGAAAAAAAAGTAAATACAGAAATATTTGCCCGTTATTCTTTTCAAAATTCTTCAAGCTCTGTCAAATTGGTTGTTGATCATTGCTAGACAACAATTTTCAGGTCTTGCCATAGATTTTCAAGTAGATTTAAGTCAAAACTTGAATTCACCTGACAGCAGGACAATAACCTAAAACACAAGGTCAAATCTACAGTGGAATTGCTTACCAAGAAGACAGTGAATGTTCCTGAGTGGCCGAGTTAATCTCATAGTGTCTGGTGGAAAGCAGAGTGAACCAGGTTTTCCATTAGGATTTTTCCTGTGCCATGAGGTTTTTTTTTTATCCTGAAAAACTCCCCAGTCCTTAACGATTACAAGCAAACCCATAACATGATGCAGCCACCACTATGCTTGAAAATATGGATATTGTTAGTCAGTAATGTGTTCTATTGGATTTGCCCCAAACATAACACTTTGAATTCAGGACAAAAAGTGAATTGCTTTGCCACATTTTTTGCAGTATTACTTTAGTGCCTGCCTTGTGGAAAACAGGATGCATGTTTTGGAATATTTGTATTCTGTACAGGCTTCCTTCTTTTCACTCTGTCATTTAGGTTAGTATTGTGGAGTAACTACAATATTGTTGATCCATCCTCAGTTTTCTCCTATCACAGCCATTAAACTCTGTAACTGTTTTCAAGTCACCACTGGCCTCATGGTGAAATCCCTGAGCGGTTTCCTTCCTCTCCGGCAACTGAGTTAGGAAGGACGCCTGTATCTTTGTAGTGACTAGGTGTATTGATACACCATTCAAAGTGTAATTAATAACTTCACCATACTCAAAGTGATATTCAATGTCTGCTTTTTTTTTTTACCCATCAACCAATACGTGCCCTTCTTTGCGAGACATTGGAAAACCTCCCTGGTCTTTGTGGTTGAATCTGTATTTGAAATTCACTGCTCGACTGAGGGACCTTACAGATAATTGTATGTGTGGGTACAGAGATGAGGCAGTCATTCAAAAATCATGTTAAACACTATTACACACAGTCCATGCAACTTATGTGACTTGTTAACCAAATGTTTACTCCTGAACTTATTTAGGCTTGCCATAACAAAGGGGTTGAATACTTACCGACTTAAAACATTTAATCTTATAATTTTTTATTAATTTGGAAAAACATAATTCCACTTTGACATTAAGGGGTATTGTGTGTAGGCCAGTGACAGCAAATCTCAATTTAATCCATTTTAAAATCAGGCTGTAAGACAACACAACGTGGAAAATGTCAAGGGGTGTGAATGCTTTCTGAAGTCCCTGCTATATATGCCTACAGGATCTCTGGCTTATTTTGAAATAAAATAATATGTAGTACAATGTGTGTAAAAAAAAAAAAAAAACGAAACATCACCAAACATAAATATCATTGATACTATAAGAGTGACATGAAATACTTCAGATAAGTACTTTTTTTTGTAGCTGTTGTATTTTTCTTGTCTTACCTCTGTTGCTATGACGCACTCCCTCTTCTCTTCTCCTATAACAAAGACAGACTGGTAGATCTGAGAGTCTCGAGGGGAACATATCGTTGATATCCTACACTCCTCCGTTTCACTGCAAAACACACAAGTCAACACACACTGTTAGTCTACCTTAACGACACACAAGTCAACACACACTGTTAGCCTACCTTAACGACACACGAGTCAACACACACTGTTAGCCTACCTTAACGACACACGAGTCAACACACACTGTTAGCCTACCTTAACGACACACGAGTCAACACACACTGTTAGCCTACCTTAACGACACACGAGTCAACACACACTGTTAGCCTACCTTAACGACACACGAGTCAACACACACTGTTAGCCTACCTTAACGACACACGAGGCAACACACACTGTTAGCCTACCTTAACGACACACGAGTCAACACACACTGTTAGCCTACCTTAACGACACACGAGTCAACAACACACTGTTAGCCTACCTTAACGACACACGAGTCAACACACACTGTTAGCCTACCTTAACGACACACGAGTCAACACACACTGTTAGCCTACCTTAACGACACACGAGTCATCACACACTGTTAGCCTACCTTAACGACACACGAGTCATCACACACTGTTAGCCTACCTTAACGACACACGAGTCATCACACACTGTTAGCCTACCTTAACGACACACGAGTCAACAACACACTGTTAGCCTACCTTAACGACACACGAGTCAACACACACTGTTAGCCTACCTTAACGACACACGAGTCAACACACACTGTTAGCCTACCTTAACGACACACGAGTCATCACACACTGTTAGCCTACCTTAACGACACACGAGTCAACACACACTGTTAGCCTACCTTAACGACACACGAGTCAACACACACTGTTAGCCTACCTTAACGACACACGAGTCAACACACACTGTTAGCCTACCTTAACGACACACGAGTCAACAACACACTGTTAGCCTACCTTAACGACACACGAGTCAACACACACTGTTAGCCTACCTTAACGACACACGAGTCAACACACACTGTTAGCCTACCTTAACGACACACGAGTCATCACACACTGTTAGCCTACCTTAACGACACACGAGTCATCACACACTGTTAGCCTACCTTAACGACACACGAGTCATCACACACTGTTAGCCTACCTTAACGACACACGAGTCAACAACACACTGTTAGCCTACCTTAACGACACACGAGTCAACACACACTGTTAGCCTACCTTAACGACACACGAGTCAACACACACTGTTAGCCTACCTTAACGACACACGAGTCATCACACACTGTTAGCCTACCTTAACGACACACGAGTCATCACACACTGTTAGCCTACCTTAACGACACACGAGTCATCACACACTGTTAGCCTACCTTAACGACACACGAGTCATCACACACTGTTAGCCTACCTTAACGACACACAAGTCATCACACACTGTTAGCCTACCTTAACGACACACGAGTCAACACACACTGTTAGGCTACCTTAACGACACACGAGTCAACACACACTGTTAGCCTACCTTAACGACACACGAGTCATCACACACTGTTAGCCTACCTTAACGACACACGAGTCATCACACACTGTTAGCCTACCTTAACGACACACGAGTCATCACACACTGTTAGCCTACCTTAACGACACACGAGTCAACACACACTGTTAGCCTACCTTAACGACACACGAGTCAACACACACTGTTAGCCTACCTTAACGACACACGAGTCATCACACACTGTTAGCCTACCTTAACGACACACGAGTCATCACACACTGTTAGCCTACCTTAACGACACACGAGTCATCACACACTGTTAGCCTACCTTAACGACACACGAGTCATCACACACTGTTAGCCTACCTTAACGACACACGAGTCAACACACACTGTTAGCCTACCTTAACGACACACGAGTCAACACACACTGTTAGCCTACCTTAACGACACACGAGTCAACACACACTGTTAGCCTACCTTAACGACACACGAGTCAACACACACTGTTAGCCTACCTTAACGACACACGAGTCAACACACACTGTTAGCCTACCTTAACGACACACGAGTCATCACACACTGTTAGCCTACCTTAACGACACACGAGTCAACACACACTGTTAGCCTACCTTAACGACACACGAGTCAACACACACTGTTAGCCTACCTTAACGACACACGAGTCATCACACACTGTTAGCCTACCTTAACGACACACGAGTCATCACACACTGTTAGCCTACCTTAACGACACACGAGTCATCACACACTGTTAGCCTACCTTAACGACACACGAGTCAACAACACACTGTTAGCCTACCTTAACGACACACGAGTCAACACACACTGTTAGCCTACCTTAACGACACACGAGTCAACACACACTGTTAGCCTACCTTAACGACACACGAGTCATCACACACTGTTAGCCTACCTTAACGACACACGAGTCATCACACACTGTTAGCCTACCTTAACGACACACGAGTCATCACACACTGTTAGCCTACCTTAACGACACACGAGTCATCACACACTGTTAGCCTACCTTAACGACACACAAGTCATCACACACTGTTAGCCTACCTTAACGACACACGAGTCAACACACACTGTTAGGCTACCTTAACGACACACGAGTCAACACACACTGTTAGCCTACCTTAACGACACACGAGTCATCACACACTGTTAGCCTACCTTAACGACACACGAGTCATCACACACTGTTAGCCTACCTTAACGACACACGAGTCATCACACACTGTTAGCCTACCTTAACGACACACGAGTCAACACACACTGTTAGCCTACCTTAACGACACACGAGTCAACACACACTGTTAGCCTACCTTAACGACACACGAGTCATCACACACTGTTAGCCTACCTTAACGACACACGAGTCATCACACACTGTTAGCCTACCTTAACGACACACGAGTCATCACACACTGTTAGCCTACCTTAACGACACACGAGTCATCACACACTGTTAGCCTACCTTAACGACACACGAGTCAACACACACTGTTAGCCTACCTTAACGACACAAAGTAGAAGCATTTGGCTAAACTGTGTCTGTCTCTGTGTGTGTGTGTGTGTTTTGTGTGTGTGTGTGTGCGTGTGTGTGTGTGTGTGTAGCCTACTGATGGGGGTGAAGTATGGCTCAGTAAACTGTGTGAAAATGAAGCCCAGTATTCTGACCAGTAACTGCTCATAGCTTGGAACTGAAAAAAATGGCTTTTATTTACCTTGGTTTCACAGTAACTTTATACAGTTACTGCTAACATGACCCCTCAATTTCTCCAGAACACAATAGAGGCAGGATACAAGTCCACATGATTATGCTTGTATTTAATGTTGCAAAAATGACATTAAATCATTTTCAACCAAATGAGCAGTTACTGCCTTTTTCCAAGGAGCCTGTTGGTTGGGTCTGTTGTTAGTGGTCTTTGTGAGATTAAAAGAGCATTTTGAAATCATTAGGATCCTGCTGTATAGGGGCTTGCTGTGGATGCATGTGGGTGGATTGGGGGTTGTGATTGGGCTTCGGACTTGGCTGTTGATCCTTTGGGTCCCGTGTGAGATCGGATCAAGAGTGTGTGTGTGTGTGTGTGTGTGTGTGTGTGTGTGTGTGTGTGTGTGTGTGTGTGTGTGTGTGTGTGTGTGTGTGTGTGTGTGTGTGTGTGTGTGTGTGTGTGTGTGTGTACCTGGAGGTGTACGTGTGTATACAGTATGGGTACAGATGTAGGATCTTAATTTGTGCAAGTTTGCTACAGCAGGAAAATAATCCTGCAGCGACAGGAAATGTGGATTATTATGTGGATTATATTTAATGGACATTTTTGTTGTTGAGGTCAAGTCTGAAATGTCAAAGTGGAAGTGACAAACTCAAATAGACTACAAGTTTGCATTCTCTGCAATTCTCAGCAACATAAGAGTGATCAAATTAAGATCCTACATCTGTATGGGGTTATCACGTCTACTCCCGCTCCTTCCCTCCGGCGTTCGATGTCGCCGGGATACTAACCACCGGTCCTGGCAATCATCATTACGCGCACCTTGGATCATCATTACGCACACCTGGCATCATCATTACGCACACCTGAGCTTCATCATTAAACACACCTAGACTCCATTACCTCCCCTTTATCTGGCATCTCCCTTAGGTTCCTTCCCCAGGCAGTATTGTTTCTGTTTGTTCATATCTAGATGCTACTCCTATGTTGTATCGTTCCATGTTCTTTGTGATATTAAACTGCTTCTCGACTCCCAGCGTCTACGTTACAGGGGGGGAGAGTAGCGGCAGGGTTTAAACTATTGTATTCAGGTCCTGGTGCGACTTAAAAAGACCGTTTTTCCCTCTCACAGTAAACAGAACAGATTTATAGCCTATAGAAATAATATCCAGAACGCATGACCTTTCAACTTTCACACATGTACGGAAACAGTTTCCTGGAGTGTTAGTGTAGCAATGATACCAAGCGCTATAAGTAGCCTAGCCATAGGTATCAAGGTATATCGCCATGTTTGTAGATCAAGATAGAAACCTTAATTTATAGAAACATGTACATTCTTTTACCTGTACATTCCACTCATCGGTATTTTCTCTTCTAAACACTTGTCGTAGATGTGATTTAGTCTTTTATCCTCTTGCGACTTATCATCCTTGAACTCCTTCGACTTTGCGTTACTATAGTCCAAGTGATAGTTCTTGTGGATAAAATTTGACTTCTCTGATTCACAGTCTACCTCCAGTACCACCTTCTGATTGGTGTTCTTCAGCTGGGAGGCAGGGATAAGGTTATCCTTCTGTACGTCTGATAGGTTGTTCATGGTCTCCCGGTCTCCTCTGTCCCTGCCCATCTGCCTGTGGATGTGTCTTAGAGCCAGCCCCACCATGCATAGCAGCACCAGAAACGCAACCAGCCCCACAGCCAGGGAAACTGCCGCCCACTGGAAGCCATCTTGGCTCTCTCCGTTGATCCTCTCACCACCGACTGGCAGGGTCACTGCAAAGAACTGACAGCGGGGTCCAGTGAAGCCGGTGGGACAGATACAGGTGGTGGGGGATTTCCCCGGCCCCCCTTCCCCGGTGCAGAGTCCTCCGTTGAGACAGGGGCGCATGGAGCACTCGTCCAGGACGCGGTCACAGTTTCGGCCGGCGAACCCCGGGGGGCAGGCACAGGTGTAGTCGTTGATGCGGTCCAGGCAGGTCCCTCCGTTGGTGCAGGGGTTACCGGCACACTCGTTGATGTTGATCTCGCAGCGCTGGCCTGTGAAACCGGAGCGACAGCTACACAGACGCACGCCACCATGGATCAAACACAGACCACCTAGAGAGAGAGACACAGGGGTTCAGGGGTTTAGGGTTCAGGGGTTAGGGTTCAGGGGTCGGAGTTCAGGGGTTAGGGTTCAGGGGTTAGAGTTCAGGGGTTAGGGTTCAGGGTTTAGGGGTTAGGGTTCAGGGGGTTCAGGGGTTAGAGTTCAGGTGTTAGGGTTCAGGGGTTAGGGTTCAGGGGTTATTGTTCAGGGGTTAGGGTTCAGAGGTCAGGGTCTTACGCATGGGGGAGAACACACACAGGTTTGCCATTATAGGACCTGTCCAGAAACAACCCCTAGACGCTTGTGGAGGATTTGATAAGCTTAAACAATATTGTAATTGCTCCATCTTGCCCTCTGATAGGCTAGGTGGAATTCTCGCTATTGCTTACACCTCTCCAATCGTCACACTACAATGTGAGGTCTCAGTAACCATCACATGGAGCAGAAGAACAAATCATACCATCCCCTTCATCACTAAACCACCATAACGAGCTGGAATGCTTATCCAAAAGGTCAACCTGACACAAAACCCTAAACAGAGGCCAATGTGCTTATCCAAAAGGTCGACCTGACCCAAAACCCTAAACACAGGCCAATGTGCTTATCCAAAAGGTCGACCTGACCCAAAACCCTAAACACAGGCCAATGTGCTTATCCAAAAGGTCGATCTGACCCAAAACCCTAAACACAGGCCAATGTGGATGTGATTGTGATATTTATTTGTCACAGTAAAGCCAACAGTAAAGCCAACAGTAAAGCCAATATTATAGCGAACAGTAAAGCCAATAGTAAAGCCACATGGGCCCCGTGTGGCTCAGTTGGTAGAGCATGGCGCTTGCAACGCCAGGGTTGTGGGTTCGATTCCCACGGGGGACCAGTACAAAAAAAGTATGAATGTATGTACTTGTAAGTCGCTCTGGATAAGAGCGTCTGCTAAATGACTTAAATGTAATGTAAATGTAAAGCTAACAGTAAAGCTAACAGTAAAGCTAACAGTAAAGCTAACAGTAATGCCAACAGTAAAGCTAACAGTACAGCTAACAGTAATGCTAACAGTAAAGCTAACAGTAAAGCCAATAGTAAAGCTAACAGTAAAGCTATCAGTAAAGCCAATAGTAAAGCCAACAGTACAGCTAACAGTAAAGCTAACAGTAAAGCTAACAGTAAAGCCAATAGTAAAGCTAACAGTAATGCTAACAGTAAAGCCAACAGTAAAGCCAATAGTACAGCTAACAGTACAGCTAACAGTAATGCTAACAGTAAAGCCAATAGTAAAGCTAACAGTAATGCTAACAGTACAGCTAACAGTACAGCTAACAGTAAAGCTAACAGTAAAGCTAACAGTAAAGCTATCAGTAAAGCCAATAGTAAAGCTAACAGTACAGCTAACAGTACAGCTAACAGTACAGCTAACAGTACAGCTAACAGTACAGCTAACAGTAAAGCTAACATTAAAGCTAACAGTAAAGCTGACAGTAAAGCCAATAGTAAAGCCGACAGTAAATCTAACAGTAATGCTAACAGTAAAGCTAACATTAAAGCTAACAGTAAAGCTAACAGTAAAGCTAACAGTAATGCCAACAGTAATGCCAACAGTAAAGCTAACAGTAATGCTAACAGTAAAGCTAACAGTAAAGCTAACAGTAAAGCTAACAGTAAAGCTAACAGTAATGCCAACAGTAAAGCTAACAGTAAAGCCAACAGTAATGCCAACAGTAAAGCTAATAGTAAAGCTAACA
>NC_052330.1:34189999-34192499 GCF_016432855.1 Salvelinus namaycush
GTAAGGGGATAGAGGGAGATAGAGAATAAGGGGGGATAGAGGGAGATAGAGAGTAAGGGGATAGAGGGAGATAGAGAGTAAGGGGATAGAGGGAGATAGAGAGTAAGGGGGATAGAGGGAGATAGAGAGTAAGGGGGATAGAGGGAGATAGAGAGTAAGGGGATAGAGGGAGATAGAGAGTAAGGGGGATAGAGGGAGATAGAGAGTAAGGGGGATAGAGGGAGATAGAGAGTAAGGGGGATAGAGGGAGATAGAGAGTAAGGGGGATAGAGGGAGATAGAGAATAAGGGGGATAGAGGGAGATAGAGAGTAAGGGGATAGAGGGAGATAGAGAATAAGGGGGATAGAGGGAGATAGAGAATAAGGGGGATAGAGGGAGATAGAGAGTAAGGGGGATAGAGGGAGATAGAGAGTAAGGGGGATAGAGGGAGATAGAGAATAAGGGGGATAGAGGGAGATAGAGAGTAAGGGGATAGAGGGAGATAGAGAATAAGGGGGATAGAGGGAGATAGAGAGTAAGGGGGATAGAGGGAGATAGAGAGAATTGTGTCTGGAAGGGAGAGAAATACGATTAAGATGTGTTTCTTACAGAAAGTGAGTGAGAGGAAAGAGAAAGACTGTTTTAGAGTTATAGAGAGAGAGGGGTAGAAAATGAGAGAAAGAAAGAAAGAAATAGAGAGAGAGAGTAGAATACATCCCACTGGTGACATGGCATGGAATATTGGAGCAGAAATTCACACACACACACACACACACACACACACACACACACACACACACACACACACACACACACACACACACACACACACACACACACACACACACACACACACACACACACACACACACACACACACATACATACATACATACATACATACATACATACATACATACATACATACATACATACATACACACACACACACGTTCCAGTGTCCTTACACATTTTTCATAATTTCAGTATTACTTACACACACTCGCCAGGTCTGGAGCAGTTTCCATTCCCTTCACTGCATCCCACCAGGCAGATGGCTGTAAGACACAGAGATCAGCAGATATCCAGGGGTTAGTTATAGAGTAGGGGATAGTGGTTAGTTATACAGTAGGTAATAGGGGTTAGTTATAGTGTAGGGGTTAGTTATAGAGTAGGGGATAGTGGTTAGTTATACAGTAGGTAATAGGGGTTAGTTATAGTGTAGGGGTTAGTTATAGAGTAGGTTATAGTGGTTAGTTATAGTGTAAGTTATAGGGGTTAGTTATAGTGTAGGTTATAGGGGTTAGTTATAGTGTAGGTTATAGGGGTTAGTTATAGTGTAGATTATAGGGGTTAGTTATAGTGTAGATTATAGGGGTTAGTTATAGTGTAGGTTATAGGGGTTAGTTATAGTGTAGATTATAGGGGTTAGTTATAGTGTAGGTTATAGGGGTTAGTTACAATGTAGGTTATAGGGGTTAGTTATAGTGTAGGTTATAGGGGTTAGTTACAATGTAGGGGTTAGTTATAGTGTAGATTATAGGGGTTAGTTATAGTGTAGATTATAGGGGTTAGTTATAGAGTAGGTAATAGTGGTTAGTTATAGAGTAGGTAATAGGGGTTAGTTATAGAGTAGGTAATAGTGGCTAGTTATAGAGTAAGTAATAGTGGTTAGTTATAGAGTAGGGGTTAGTTATAGTGTAGATTATAGGGGTTAGTTATAGTGTAGGTTATAGGGGTTAGTTATAGAGTAGGTAATAGTGGTTAGTTATAGAGTAGGTAATAGTGGTTAGTTATAGAGTAGGGGTTAGTTATAGTGTAGGTTATAGGGGTTAGTTATAGTGTAGGTAATAGTGGTTAGTTATAGAGTAGGGGTTAGTTATAGTGTAGGTTATAGGGGTTAGTTATAGTGTAGATTACAGGGGTTAGTTATAGTGTAGGTTACAGGGGTTAGTTATAGTGTAGGTTATAGGGGTTAGTTACAATGTAGGTTATAGGGGTTAGTTATAGTGTAGGTTATAGGGGTTAGTTATAGTGTAGGGGTTAGTTATAGTGTAGATTATAGGGGTTAGTTATAGTGTAGATTATAGGGGTTAGTTATAGAGTAGGTAATAGTGGTTAGTTATAGAGTAGGTAATAGGGGTTAGTTATAGAGTAGGTAATAGTGGCTAGTTATAGAGTAAGTAATAGTGGTTAGTTATAGAGTAGGGGTTAGTTATAGTGTAGATTATAGGGGTTAGTTATAGTGTAGGTAATAGTGGTTAGTTATAGAGTAGGGGTTAGTTATAGTGTAGGTTATAGGGGTTAGTTATAGTGTAGATTACAGGGGTTAGTTATAGTGTAGGTTACAGGGGTTAGTTATAGTGTAGGTTATAGGGGTTAGTTACAATGTAGGTTATAGGGGTTAGTTATAGTGTAGGTTATAGGGGTTAGTTATAGTGTAGGGGTTAGTTATAGTGTAGATTATAGGGGTTAGTTATAGTGTAGATTATAGGGGTTAGTTATAGAGTAGGTAATAGT
>NC_052330.1:34197499-34249999 GCF_016432855.1 Salvelinus namaycush
TCTGTAGTGACGCCTCTAGCACTGAGATACAGTGCCTTAGACCGCTGCGCCACTCGGGAACCCAAAACCTAAAGTGGTGTGGTGCATTTTGAAATAAACAAGGTCGTGTGTCAATCCACTATCTGCTGATGTATAAAGGCCTGCAGCATTACCTAATGATGGATTATCGAATGTTATAGAATGTTGTAGTGTCATGTAAATACATCATAATGCAGAACCCTCCGTGTTCTAACTCTCTAAATACATGGCTCTTGCATTAGGCTACCGGGATGGTTTATCTCATCACCAATATCTGGTGCGCTCTCTCTCCAAACCAATCACAACTCTCCTGCCCGCCCGCCCGCCTACACAACAACACATTGACCTTGGCATGGCATACATTAAACTAATAATATGGACCAGATCTAGGCTATCTGTCTTACCGGCCATCCAAAGTTGAAAGGCAGTCGGATGGGTCTGCTAATAGTGCCTCCGTTCTTCACGCTAAACGAGTTGGTCCCCAGGACCGGTGTCACGGCACTCCCAAAGATACAGTCACCTGGCGACACTACAGCCTGGTAGTTTTTTAGACAGACTCGAAAGAAAGTCCTGCAGTTGAGCCTGCAAGAGTTGCCATTCGCCAGAAATCCTTTGCTGTTTGTAAATTCATGTAGATCGAGCTCAAAAACCCCGGATCCAAATACCTAAAAAGAAGAGAATAGATGGTTTTAGAACACCATGACGCACACGGTAAAGTCAAAAGACCCTTTGCTTGGAATTGGCTACTTTGAGTGATCATTCTCCTGCGGGGTATCTAGCGGATTCCTCTTTACCTGTGTCAGTATCGTGGTGCTGAATGCGATGATAAACGTGAACCAAGCTGCCATCCTTCTCGCTTGTGCTGGGCAGCCGCGTCACCCACCAATATATATCCCCTTTATTCCAGAGCCCCCTATTCCAAAGTGTGTGTGTGTGGGGGGGGGGGGGGGTACAAAAAGGATATAAAAAATAAAGAACAAAATATAAATCCTTCTTCGAGTTCCACTTCGTTGTTTTTCCGTTTTGTAGAATCCTTGTGGGATGTTCCAAACCGCCAAAAGGAACCGTTTTAGAATCCCCAGGTTATCCAAAGAGATGAAGGTTTAACATCAACATCCAATAGCTGTACCTCTCTCTCTTTGTGTTCGAGCTGCTGTCTTCCTCGCTCTCCACAGTAGGACAGTACAGCACTCCACAGTGGTTGTGAGCGTCGGTGTGTGAGCGTGTAGGACGATGCCACACCATTGACTTGTTTTGGTGGTTAACTTTTGCGCTGCGCTCGAGGATCTCTGTTCACCATTCGTCTTATTACTCGTGAATGAACACTTGGAATGACGTCTCCCCCAATTTATAGACTCGCGCTGCGTTGCTCATTACATAAACTGTCAATCAAGACTAAACACCGCCCACTATTCACCCCCTTCTCCTCCCTCCTCCTCTCTTCAACAACAATGATATCCAGATTGTAATACCCACAAGTCCAGCGCTGCGCCATGCTGACTGTCTGTCTGACTGGCTGGCTGACGGAACGACCACCAAAGGAGCAAGCGACTATTAAAAAGACAAGGCATCCGTTGACGTATTTGTAGCGCAAGAGGAGGAGAGGTTGGCACTTCTGTACACACAACTGTTTCCCCAATGTTGTCATTGACAGGAAAGCTGAAACTTTATAATGAAAAGCAGAAATTAAATTACTACCCCTAACCTCCATCCCACCCGGTTTCCCATCGGTCCGGTCCCACTCAATTTCACGGTTAATTGTGTTACACCAAATTGGCAGGGTGCGCGTGCATGCACCAAAGGGTCATTTCCTGACCCCCTTTGGCTGGGCTCGAGGGGTAGACCTAAGCGTTCTTATGTGTTCGCAGTGTTCTCTGCGTGCATATAAAAGGTCCAGAGGCAATACAAAAAATGAATTATTTCGTTATAAACACATTATGGAATTGGTGCATAACTTTAATTAAGACTACACCATAATAATGTTTTGTTAAGTGGTTTAATTTGATTGGATCTGTAAGCACACGACAGCATAGCTCTGACGTCAAAAGTCTCCAAAGGACCATTTCGTTATAGCTTATGTTACAGGCACGAAATTCAATTTTTATTTTGAAATCATAACACTACAAGCCCCCTCCCTTTCTTTGTAGGCACATTAACATTTAGCACACAGGGCCTATTGTGCATTCTGTATAGGCCTATATCTTTACAAAAAATAATAATAATCACGACCAAAGTAAATATATTTTGTTTGCCTTACGAGTTTGATTTGTTCTATTCTCCGTGGCGCGTGCCGCCCTGCCAGCCCGGTGTTTTTTACAACTCAACCGCAGCGTGCCTCCTATTGTTGGGACGCGTGCCCTCGAGCCCATGCGGGTAGCGTAACTATTCAGCTGTATGCTAATGAGCTCTCTCTCTCTCTGTCTCTTCATCACCCGTAAAATTGGTTTATTCCTCAATGCCCTTTTTACAACCGACTCTCCCACGGTAGGATAGGACTAATGAACTAATACCTCACCGCATAAATGTGATGGCCTAAATCCAAAATTCAAGGATGAAGCCGAAAATATGAAGAATAATATAATTCCTAAGTGCTCCCTTTCCAAATTGCCAAGTCATTATTTCACTTGGCAGGCATCCCAAAATATAGGCTATGTCATTTTTGTTATAGCAAATTAGGCCCACACATAAAACATTACTGGACAACCATAAAAAACATCTAGGCTACGTTAAGTAATATTATTTTGTCGAAAATTGTTTTATAATGTAGGTCTATTATACACATACAACATAAGCCTCACAATTATTATTTTTTAAAGTCGCCTTTGCAAGAAGCCAAGAGTGCAGAAATAAGAGTGCAAAGCTAGTTCCAAAATATTTGTTATTCGAAACTTATGATATATTCTTGAAATAAGCCTAATCAAAACAAAATAATGTAGTCTTAAATGATGTGAGAAAATGCCTCGTGTTTTATAACAAACTGAAGTGTGTATGTGTGTGTTTACGTGCGTTTGTGCATGCTTGTATACGTGCGCGCACGGAGCATGCTTCGGAGTGTATCTAGTCTAGAGGGCTGCTTTTTCAACACTTGTCCGACTATTAATTGTAGTCGATGTTTTGCCAATAGCCAAAGGTGTTTGTGATCATCTGATTGGTCCACTGCGCTGCGCTCATGGCTTTCCCTATTACCATCTGGCGGGAGATGGAGACGGACTTCCATGGTCTGTTCACTGTTAGGGGAGGTTATCTCTTTCATTTAAACCTATTAACATTTGGCACAGTTGGTAATAATGGTTTGAAAAAGTATAGGCATGTATAAACATTATATAAACATTAATTGAGTTATAATGATGTAGTTTGATTAATAATTATTCCAACAAAATCTCTCTGTGGCACACTTTGCATGCACGCACGCACGCACGCACACGCACACACACACACACACACACACACACACACACACACACACACACACACACACACACACACACACACACACACACACACACACACACACACACACACAGAGAGGTTGGCCATTCTTCAAACTATTCTCACTGACCACATTCGTTTTATAATGAAGAAACACCCTCCTCTGCCTCCACAGTTATGGAAACACAAAGAAAGCAGCCTATAATCTCTAATGGTCCCATTATATCCTAAAGGAGAAAGAAAGAAGGAAAGCCGCTGTTGTTCCTGCTTTGTATTTTATAACAGCCCATTATGCTCTCACAGGGGTTTTTCAAACTGGTTTAAGAGTAAAATGCTCTCACAGGGGGTTTTCAAACTGGTTTAAGAGTAAAATGCTCTCACAGGGGGTTTTCAAACTGGTTTAAGAGTAAAATGCTCTCACAGGGGTTTTCAAACTGGTTTAAGAGTAAAATGCTCTCACAGGGGGTTTTCAAACTGGTTTAAGAGTAAAATGCTCTCACAGGGGTTTTTCAAACTGGTTTAAGAGTAAAATGCTCTCACAGGGGTTTTTCAAACTGGTTTAAGAGTAAAATGCTCTCACAGGGGGTTTTCAAACTGGTTTAAGAGTAAAATGCTCTCACAGGGGTTTTTCAAACTGGTTTAAGAGTAAAATGCTCTCACAGGGGTTTTTCAAACTGGTTTAAGAGTAAAATGCTCTCACAGGGGTTTTTCAAACTGGTTTAAGAGTAAAATGCTCTCACAGGGGTTTTTCAAACTGGTTAAAGAGTAAGATGCTCTCACAGGGGTTTTTCAAACTGGTTTAAGAGTAAAATGCTCTCACAGGGGTTTTTCAAACTGGTTTAAGAGTAAAATGCTCTCACAGGGGTTTTTCAAACTGGTTTAAGAGTAAAATGCTCTGTGTGTAAACTAGCTGACTGTGGGGTTTTAATAGATGTAACAGTAAACCACCCAAACCAGAAAAGCTTTCAGACCCCCTCACGTTCTCCATTTCCAGCAGCTACATTTTCAACAAAAAGGGATTTCTTGCAATATCAATCAGAAAGTTATGGTTTTGGATTCTTGAATTTTAGTTTAAAGTTCGAATTGATAGGATTCACCGTGCTTCTACACCTGCATTGCTTGCTGTTTGGGGTTTTAGTCTGCGTTTCTGTACAGCACTTTGAGATATCAGCTGATGTACGAAGGGCTATATAAATAAATGTGATTTGATTTGATTCGATTTGTACAATAGTCTTTTCTATGAGGCAGTATACCAGCATTCTATTTTTTCCGTTTGACCTCTTTACTTTTTTCCGTTCAGTCTATTCTCTTCTCTTTCAGACGGTAGCTGTGTGTGTGTGTGTTGCAGAGAGTACTGATACTGGTGAGCACACAGTATTTGTGTAGATAGTGTTTACAGGGAGCCAAGACACGGTGGATTTTGAATTCCCTCTCTGCACATGATATATTGACACACCTGTCTGGCCTGTAAAGACACACAAAGGCTCAGAACGCGTGGGTGTCTTGACAATCTCTCTCTGTGTCTATTTGCCTAACTCTGATATCCATGACTGTCTTTTTCATCACAATATAAAGGTTATGGTTCATTTACCGTTTCCTATAATGATACATTTGGCTGCAATTTTTTTTTTGTTGTTGTTGTATGGCTCTGTCAGAAGTGTTTAGTCTGTCCAACACAGTTGGTTTTACGGGTTTCACTCGTTCCACTTTGTCTCTCCGCTGTAGCAACCTGTTTAATGCTATGTTGTTTTGTGTTTGCTAGGTATACCCCCCCCACCCCACCCGCCCCCCCTCCAACAATATGGTGTTGTTGACCATTACTGTGATTCTATGGTTTGCAGTCTTTATAGCTAGGTCTGTTGTATAATGGTCATTATGTTCTCTAATGGCAAATATCACCCTCTCTTATCTGCCTCTCTGGCCATATGTCTCCAATCCAGCCCACATAAAAATGCCATAAAAAGTGTGACAATTGCAGCTTATAGGGGAAGGTTTAACAAGTGAGCCCAGCTGATAACAGTAAATTGTCCTGCTAGAGTCTGCTAGGCAGCTGAAACAATCCCTGAGGCCAGATATGGTTTATTATGTAGAATACGGCCCAAATGGCATCCTATTCACTTTATAGTGCACTACTTTTGACCAGAGGGAGCCCTTATGGAGCCAGGGAGGGCCCATAGGACTCTGGTCAAAAGTAGTGCACTATAAAGTGAATAGGATGCCATTTGAGATACAGTTTATTATAATCTTGTCAGGGTCTGTTACCATGACCTATGGGGTTCTGTCTGTTACCATGGCCTATGGGGTTCTGTCTGTTACCATGGCCTATGGGGTTCTGTCTGTTACCATGGCCTATGGGGTTCTGTCTGTTACCATGGCCTATGGGGTTCTGTCTGTTACCATGGCCTATGGGGTTCTGTCTGTTACCATGGCCTATGGGGTTCTGTCTGTTACCATGGCCTATGGGGTTCTGTCTGTTACCATGGCCTATGGGGTTTTGTCTGTTACCATGGCCTATGGGGTTCTGTCTGTTACCATGGCCTATGGGGTTCTGTCTGTTACCATGGCCTATGGGGTTCTGTCTGTTACCATGGCCTATGGGGTTCTGTCTGTTACCATGGCCTATGGGGTTCTGTCTGTTACCATGGCCTATGGGGTTCTGTCTGTTACCATGGCCTATGGGGTTCTGTCTGTTACCATGGCCTATGGGGTTCTGTCTGTTACCATGGCCTATGGGGTTCTGTCTGTTACCATGGCCTATGGGGTTCTGTCTGTTACCATGGCCTATGGGGTTCTGTCTGTTACCATGGCCTATGGGGTTCTGTCTGTTACCATGGCCTATGGGGTTCTGTCTGTTACCATGGCCTATGGGGTTCTGTCTGTTACCATGGCCTATGGGGTTCTGTCTGTTACCATGGCCTATGGGGTTCTGTCTGTTACCATGGCCTATGGGGTTCTGTCTGTTACCATGGCCTATGAGGTTCTGTCTGTTACCATGGTTACCAGCTCATCATTGTTTCATGTAGGTATTAGTTGTGTATTTGTATTGAATAACTGTTATGACATGTTTTATAAGATCCCAGACACTTACTCGGAAATGCCTGTATGTTCACCCTAACAAACACGATCAAAGGGGAGATTTACCTTTAAACACATGTTCTGTTTCGTTCTATTGCATTCTGTTTGTAATTACATGTACTGACACAGTATTGTATTATTACAGTGTTACGCAACTTGACGAGAGCAATTGGAACCAAAATAAACCCAATGTTCATGCCAAGGGTCTATCTGGACCTCCACCACCAAACCACAGACTCTAGTATTCTATATATATATATATATATATATATATATATATATATATATAGAGAGAGAGAGAAATAGAGAGAGAGAGAGAGAGAGAGAAATAGAGAGAGAGAGAGAGAGAGAGAGAGAGAGAGAGAGAGAGAGAAAGAGAGAGAGAGAGTTTTCTATTGTTCCTGTATGGATTGAGACCTCCGATCAAAGTTCTCCTTTCCATCAAGGACACACACACACACACACCACCTCTTCCCATCATCACAGCAGGGTTTCTTTCTAACCAGACCTCAGTTCCTGGTGGACTTCCTCTGGTCTTCTGTTGGCTTGCAGTAGAAGGGGAGTAGAGGGGAGACGAGGGGGAGAGGGGAGAAGAGGGGAGAAGAGGGGAGACGGGAGAAGAGGGGAGATGGGGGGAGAGGGGAGAAGAGGGGAGATGGGGGGAGACGGGGGTAGAGGGGAGACGGGGGAGGATGGGGGAAGACGGGGAGAGATTGCAGCAAGCATAGACCCTTCCGTGTCTGTTCTAGTTCCCCTTGTACATATCTCGCCTCATCTCGCTCCTGTCTCAGAGACTCACAGACAGTCGTCTTGAAATAAGAAGCTCTAAGAAAAGAAGAAGTAGTAGAAGTAGAAGTAGTAGAAGTAGAAGAACAAGAAGTAGAAGAAGAATTAGAAGAAGAAGAAGTAGAAGAAATAACCAAAACCAGAACAAAGGGTTCTGTCCAGGCTGTTCCAGATATAGTGCACTACTTTTTACAAGTGCCCTAGTGCACTACTTTTTACAAGTGCCCTAGTGCACTTCATAGGGAATAGACAGCTACTTGGGACGCATAGGGACAGTAGAATATCTATTGTCGTCAGAGATATGCGTGGAATGCTGCAGAATTAAACAATAGGCCACATGACGTGTTGCTTTTCTTCCATGAAGGGGAAGTAGGCAAACTTATATAAAACAAGATTGTAAAGAGAATAATTATCAGAATAGTTATTAGTCAGATATCATCTATATTGTATATTGACGACCATCATTGTCTACCCAATGTCTACACTTGACTGGATCGGGTTCTATTTGTGATGGACCACCTGTTACATTGATCAGGCCATATTTGCTCTCTGTGGCTTCTCCCGCTCATTGTGTGTGTGTGTGTGTGTGTGTGTGTGCGACCCCCCCCCCCCCCCCCCCCCCCCCCCCCCCCCCCCCCGTGTGTGTCCGTGCTTGTGTCCATGTCCAGATGGGCCCGGTTGTAAAAGTATAGTAAATCTTGATTTAAGCGAGGGGAGGCCAATATGTTGGATGTTGGAGCAGATTGACACTGATGTTGGAGATAGAAATCTGGTTGACGGATTTACGACGTGGCTCTCAGACCCAGCGGTAACAGGTTCAGACGGGTTTAACACCCGAGCCTCTGGTTTCAAACCCCTGACTTTAGACGTTCACTGTCCCTCTGGGGCCACCTTATGAAAAGGAGTTCCTTACCCTAAACCCAATATTGACCTCCATAGAAAGAGATTAAGTGCAGGTGTAAAATCCATCCCATTTGCCTACTGGCCGATAAATGTCTCATTCACAGGACAACTTACCTCTTTATGATATTTGTCTTTCCATGGTCATACTCTTAAGAATCAGTCAGAAAGCCCTGTCTCTCCACAGGCTGAATGCTGGCCTGTATAGTCTGTATACCGTCTGGACCTGTTTTGGAACTTTCCTACCTCTCTGTGCGTTGTGTTCAGTGTCAACAGCAGTAGTGCCAGCAGAGTTCTTTGGCCTTTCTCCTTCACTAGAACACTGGCAACATGAACAGTCTTTCTCCCTAGCACCATGGACAGTTTTCCTCCTTCACTAGAACACTGGCAACATGAACAGTTTTCCTCCTTCACTAGAACACTGGCAACATGAACAGTCTTCCTCCTTCACTAGAACACTGGCAACATGAACAGTCTTTCTCCCTAGCAACATGAACAGTCTTTCTCCTTCACTAGAACACTGGCAACATGAACAGTCTTTCTCCCTAGCAACATGAACAGTCTTCCTCCTTCACTAGAACACTGGCAACATGAACAGTCTTCCTCCTTCACTAGAACACTGGCAACATGAACAGTCTTTTTCCTTCACTAGAACACTGGCAACATGAACAGTCTTTCTCCTTCACTAGAACACTGGCAACATGAACAGTCTTTCTCCCTAGCAACATGAACAGTCTTCCTCCTTCACTAGAACACTGGCAACATGAACAGTATTTTTCCTTCACTAGAACACTGGCAACATAAACAGTATTTTTCCTTCACTAGAACACTGGCAACATGAACAGTCTTCCTCCTTCACTAGAACACTGGCAACATGAACAGTCTTCCTCCTTCACGAGAACACTGGCAACATGAACAGTATTTTTCCTTCACTAGAACACTGGCAACATGAACAGTCTTCCTCCTTCACTAGAACACTGGCAACATGAACAGTCTTCCTCCTTCACGAGAACACTGGCAACATGAACAGTATTTTTCCTTCACTAGAACACTGGCAACATGAACAGTCTTCCTCCTTCACTAGAACACTGGCAACATGAACAGTATTTTTCCTTCACTAGAACACTGGCAACATGAACAGTCTTCCTCCTTCACTAGAACACTGGCAACATGAACAGTATTTTTCCTTCACTAGAACACAGGCAACATGAACAGTCTTCCTCCTTCACTAGAACACTGGCACCATGAACAGTATTTTTCCTTCACTAGAACACAGGCAACATGAACAGTCTTCCTCCTTCACTAGAACACTGGCAACATGAACAGTATTTTTCCTTCACTAGAACACAGGCAACATGAACAGTCTTCCTCCTTCACTAGAACACTGGCAACATGAACAGTATTTTCCCTTCAATTGAACACAGGCAACATGAACAGTCTTCCTCCTTCACTAGAACACTGGCAACATGAACAGTATTTTTCCTTCACTAGAACACTGGCAACATGAACAGTCTTCCTCCTTCACTAGAACACTGGCAACATGAACAGTCTTCCTCCTTCACTAGAACACTGGCAACATGAACAGTCTTCCTCCTTCACTAGAACACTGGCAACATGAACAGTATTTTTCCTTCACTAGAACACTGGCAACATGAACAGTCTTCCTCCTTCACTAGAACACTGGCAACATGAACAGTCTTCCTCCTTCACTAGAACACTGGCAACATGAACAGTCTTCCTCCTTCACTAGAACACTGGCAACATGAACAGTCTTCCTCCTTCACTAGAACACTGGCAACATGAACAGTCTTCCTCCTTCACTAGAACACTGGCAACATGAACAGTCTTCCTCCTTCACTAGAACACTAGCAACATGAGCAGTCTTCCTCCTTCACTAGAACACTGGCAACATGAACAGTCTTCCTCCTTCACTAGAACACTGGCAACATGAACAGTCTTCCTCCTTCACTAGAACACTGGCAACATGAACAGTCTTCCTCCTTCACTAGAACACTGGCAACATGAACAGTCTTCCTCCTTCACTAGAACACTGGCAACATGAACAGTCATTCTCCTTCACTAGAACACTGGCAACATGAACAGTCTTCCTCCTTCACTAGAACACTGGCAACATGAACAGTCTAGAACACTGGCAACATGAACAGTCTTCCTCCTTCACTAGAACACTGGCAACATGAACAGTCTTTCTCCTTCACTAGAACACTGGCAACATGAACAGTCTTTCTCCTTCACTAGAACACTGGCAACATGAACAGTCTTTATCCTTCACTAGAACACTGGCAACATGAACAGTCTTCCTCCTTCACTAGAACACTGGCAACATGAACAGTCTTTCTCCTTCACTAGAACACTGGCAACATGAACAGTCTTCTTCCTTCACTAGAACACTGGCAACATGAACAGTCTTTCTCCTTCACTAGAACACTGGCAACATGAACAGTCTTCCTCCTTCACTAGAACACTGGCAACATGAACAGTCTTCCTCCTTCACTAGAACACTGGCAACATGAACAGTCTTCCTCCTTCACTAGAACACTGGCAACATGAACAGTCTTCCTCCTTCACTAGAACACTGGCAACATGAACAGTATTTTTCCTTCACTAGAACACTGGCAACATGAACAGTCTTCCTCCTTCACTAGAACACTGGCAACATGAACAGTCTTCCTCCTTCATGAGAACACTGGCAACATGAACAGTCTTCCTCCTTCACTAGAACACTGGCAACATGAACAGTCTTCCTCCTTCACTAGAACACTGGCAACATGAACAGTCTTCCTCCTTCACTAGAACACTGGCAACATGAACAGTCTTTCTCCTTCACTAGAACACTGGCAACATGAACAGTCTTCCTCCTTCACTAGAACACTGGCAACATGAACAGTCTTCCTCCTTCACTAGAACACTGGCAACATGAACAGTCTTCCTCCTTCACTAGAACACTGGCAACATGAACAGTCTTCCTCCTTCACTAGAACACTGGCAACATGAACAGTATTTTTCCTTCACTAGAACACTGGCAACATGAACAGTCTTCCTCCTTCACTAGAACACTGGCAACATGAACAGTCTTCCTCCTTCATGAGAACACTGGCAACATGAACAGTCTTCCTCCTTCACTAGAACACTGGCAACATGAACAGTCTTCCTCCTTCACTAGAACACTGGCAACATGAACAGTCTTCCTCCTTCACTAGAACACTGGCAACATGAGCAGTCTTCCTCCTTCACTAGAACACTGGCAACATGAACAGTCTTCCTCCTTCACTAGAACACTGGCAACATGAACAGTCTTCCTCCTTCACTAGAACACTGGCAACATGAACAGTCTTCCTCCTTCACTAGAACACTAGCAACATGAGCAGTCTTCCTCCTTCACTAGAACACTGGCAACATGAACAGTCTTCCTCCTTCACTAGAACACTGGCAACATGAACAGTCTTCCTCCTTCACTAGAACACTGGCAACATGAACAGTCTTCCTCCTTCACTAGAACACTGGCAACATGAACAGTCTTCCTCCTTCACTAGAACACTGGCAACATGAACAGTCATTCTCCTTCACTAGAACACTGGCAACATGAACAGTCTTCCTCCTTCACTAGAACACTGGCAACATGAACAGTCTAGAACACTGGCAACATGAACAGTCTTCCTCCTTCACTAGAACACTGGCAACATGAACAGTCTTTCTCCTTCACTAGAACACTGGCAACATGAACAGTCTTTCTCCTTCACTAGAACACTGGCAACATGAACAGTCTTTATCCTTCACTAGAACACTGGCAACATGAACAGTCTTCCTCCTTCACTAGAACACTGGCAACATGAACAGTCTTTCTCCTTCACTAGAACACTGGCAACATGAACAGTCTTCTTCCTTCACTAGAACACTGGCAACATGAACAGTCTTTCTCCTTCACTAGAACACTGGCAACATGAACAGTCTTCCTCCTTCACTAGAACACTGGCAACATGAACAGTCTTCCTCCTTCACTAGAACACTGGCAACATGAACAGTCTTCCTCCTTCACTAGAACACTGGCAACATGAACAGTCTTCCTCCTTCACTAGAACACTGGCAACATGAACAGTATTTTTCCTTCACTAGAACACTGGCAACATGAACAGTCTTCCTCCTTCACTAGAACACTGGCAACATGAACAGTCTTCCTCCTTCATGAGAACACTGGCAACATGAACAGTCTTCCTCCTTCACTAGAACACTGGCAACATGAACAGTCTTCCTCCTTCACTAGAACACTGGCAACATGAACAGTCTTCCTCCTTCACTAGAACACTGGCAACATGAGCAGTCTTCCTCCTTCACTAGAACACTGGCAACATGAACAGTCTTCCTCCTTCACTAGAACACTGGCAACATGAACAGTCTTCCTCCTTCACTAGAACACTGGCAACATGAGCAGTCTTCCTCCTTCACTAGAACACTGGCAACATGAACAGTCTTCCTCCTTCACTAGAACACTGGCAACATGAACAGTCTAGAACACTGGCAACATGCCAAAATGATCATTTTTAGTTGAATGAACATCTGAGACTAATTTAGCAAATACATCATTTTAAGTTGACAGAATTTTTGTCTGTTGAAGCTAAGTTTGTCACAACTCAAAATGTTAAGTTCAGATAACACTTTGACTGAAAGGTTGAGTAAACAGAAAAACAACTACCTAATAATAATTAGTTGAAACAACTAGATTTATGGGTGTTTTTTTTTTTACTGTGTATTGGTGAAGCTGTGATACGTGGAACTAACAGAAGAGGGGGGGGGGGGGGGGGGGGGGGGGGGGGTCCAGTGGAGACTCCTGAGGGGAGGACGGCTCATACAAATGTCTGGAATGAAGTGGATGGAATGGTATCAAACACATCAGAGGTGGTTTCCATGGTTTCCATGTGGTTGATACCATTCCATTGACTCCATTCCAGCCGTTACTATGACCGCCCTCCCCTCAGCAGCCTCCGCTGGCGAGGTCATAATCACCACTAACCAGCCCCTAAACGCCACCTTCTGACAGAATTGATAAACCCCATGTAGCTTTTAAGCTATGAATCTTAGCTAAAAAGAAGAAGATTGCTTTGTGTCACTAATACACATACAAAAAAAAGTAGGCCCTCAACAAGAAAGAGAGTGCTTAAATGGGTTAACAAACTTCTGACAGAACCAAGTAATTACTCAGTACTCGGTTCTTTAGCTATGCATCTTAAAAAAGTGAGGTTAGTCGTACTGCGTAAAATGTACATGACATCAAAGAGTGGAATGGCCCACCAACAAAAAAATGCGAGAACAATGGATCAAATGCCTCCTATGAGGGCAATTGGTTTTAATTAAGGGATTTTCATAAATTGGTCACAGAAATACATTGGAAACAGTTGGAAATGAGATCCTACTTCAACATTTTGAGTAGAGTATCACTGCTATTCTCCCTTTCCAAAGAGCAGTAAAGGTGCCATACATTTCACTGGCTCATACATCACTCGACACGGGTAACTATGGAAACACACATTAGTCTTCTACTCTGTCGGCTGAAGATGTTCGGCTTCGAGAGGAGCACCACCTGAACTGGATTAAAAAAAGGTGCTAAATTAGAACTACTACGACATCCTACGATGTTAACGTTCTTGAAATACAGGCTGCAATTATAAATGGCATCCTATCTATATTCCCTATATATAGTGCACTACTTTTGACCAGAACCCTACTGGCCCTAGTCAAGATACCCAAGTATTCATTTCAGACGCCAACTACAGTTTGTTATTAACACGGTTTGGTAATGATCCCAGATTGAATTAATGAAACATGCTGGAAATGGAGAACGTAGATTAGTGGAGACCTCCTGGGGTTTTATAAGAGGTTATTAAATAGCTACATGATGTTTGAAAGAAAACAAAACATTCTATAGACGCTCAACCTAAACCAGCAACACGTGTTTATAACAAAACATTCTATAGATGATCAACCTAAACCAGCAACACGTGTTTATAACAAAACATTCTATAGACGCTCAACCTAAACCAGCAACACGTGTTTATAACAAAACATTTTATAGATGCTCAACCTAAACCAGCAACACGTGTTTAATAACAAAACATTCTATAGACGCTCAACCTAAACCAGCAACACGTGTTTAATAACAAAACATTCTATAGATGCTCAACCTAAACCAACAACACGTGTTTATAACAAAACATTCTATAGATGCTCAACCTAAACCAGCAACACGTGTTTATAACAAAACATTCTATAGACGCTCAACCTAAACCAGCAACACGTGTTTATAACAAAACATTCTATAGACGCTCAACCTAAACCAGCAACACGTGTTTAATAACAAAACATTCTATAGATGCTCAACCTAAACCAGCAACACGTGTTTATAACAAAACATTCTATAGACGCTCAACCTAAATCAGCAACACGTGTTTATAACAAAACATTCTATAGATGCTCAACCTAAACCAGCAACACGTGTTTATAACAAAACATTCTATAGACGCTCAACCTAAACCAGCAACACGTGTTTAATAACAAAACATTCTATAGACGCTCAACCTAAACCAGCAACACGTGTTTATAACAAAACATTCTATAGACGCTCAACCTAAACCAGCAACACGTGTTTACAACAAAACATTCTATAGACGCTCAACCTAAACCAGCAACACGTGTTTATAACAAAACATTCTATAGACGCTCAACCTAAACCAGCAACACGTGTTTAATAACAAAACATTCTATAGATGCTCAACCTAAACCAGCAACACGTGTTTATAACAAAACATTCTATAGATGCTCAACCTAAACCAGCAACACGTGTTTAATAACAAAACATTCTATAGATGCTCAACCTAAACCAGCAACACGTGTTTAATAACAAAACATTCTATAGATGCTCAACCTAAACCAGCAACACGTGTTTAATAACAAAACATTCTATAGATGCTCAACCTAAACCAGCAACACGTGTTTAATAACAAAACATTCTATAGACGCTCAACCTAAACCAGCAACACGTGTTTAATAACAAAACATTCTATAGACGCTCAACCTAAACCAGCAACACGTGTTTATAACAAAACATTCTATAGACGCTCAACCTAAACCAGCAACACGTGTTTATAACAAAACATTCTATAGATGCTCAACCTAAACCAGCAACACGTGTTTATAACAAAACATTCTATAGACGCTCAACCTAAACCAGCAACACGTGTTTACAACAAAACATTCTATAGACGCTCAACCTAAACCAGCAACACGTGTTTATAACAAAACATTCTATGGACGCTCAACCTAAACCAGCAACACGTGTTTAATAACAAAACATTCTATAGACGCTCAACCTAAACCAGCAACACGTGTTTAATAACAAAACATTCTATAGACGCTCAACCTAAACCAGCAACACGTGTTTAATAACAAAACATTCTATAGACGCTCAACCTAAACCAGCAACACGTGTTTAATTACAAAACATTCTATAGATGCTCAACCTAAACCAGCAACACGTGTTTAATAACAAAACATTCTATAGACACTCAACCTTCTTGCGACTACAGGGGGTGCTGTTCCGAATTAGCATTTTGTCGTCTCCAAATTAAACTGCCTAGTACTCAATTCTTGCTCGTACAATATGCATATTATTAATTCTATTGGAAAGAAAACACTTTCTAGTTTCATACAAAGTTGGAATGATGTCTGTGGGTGACCCAGAACTCTTTCTACAGCGAAATCCATGACAGACAGTGAAAGGTCTGAGAGCGAAGCTCTGGTTTCAGATCAGTTTTTAAGGTCTCTGTCTATCCTATGGAACGACACGAACTGCACCCGCCTTCCCCTGGATGTCAGTAACCAATGAGAAGTGGAATGGGCCTTCTCCGTAGCTCTCAGAGGTTATAAAAGACCAAGGAGTGAGAGTAGCCCCCCTTTCGACGCTCGCCCTTACGCAGGAAGGGACCTCCGGACGCCATTTTCACAGGCTCGGTTATCAACTTGAAATGTATCCGTCTGTAATTTAATTCGATATAGGACTTAGAAACATCATAAGGTAGTTAATTTAAACCGTTTTATAGGAAATTATATCCGTTTAGTGCGATTTTGAGGAATTTCTTTGTTGTGCACTCTGAAACTTTGGACACGTTTTGGGGTCCCGTTCGATCGTTAGTGGATATTTCGAAGGACAGAGGACATCTATCGACCAAAAGACGTTTATAACATAGAAAGGATACATTGCCCAAGAATATGATGGAAGAACAGCTCATAGTAAGCAATATTTAATATGATAAATTGTTGTTCTGTCGAAATATTTTAAACGCATATTTCGCCATTTTGTTTGGTGTAGCTTCACTTGGCGAACCCTGTATTGAAAAGTAAGGATAATTTTACAAATGTAAATCAGCGGTTGCATTAAGAACTAATTTGTCTTTCGATTCCTGTCAACCCTGTATTTTTTAGTCAAGTATATGATTAGCTTTCAATTAAACTAGATCACTCTGATAGATGACGTCAGACATATTGAGGCTTGATTTCCTAGTATTTTTATTGTGTAACCACGGTTTTGTATGGCTAAATATGCACCTTTTCGAACAAACTGTATATGTATGTTGTAAAATGATGTTACAGGAGTGTCATCGGAAGAATTCTGAGAAGGTTAGTGAAAAAATTAATATCTTTTGGCGATGTTGACGTTATAGCGCTCTTTGGCTGGAATCGATGCTCTGGTAACGTTTGCACATGTAGTATGCTAACTTATCGATTTATTGTGTTTTCGCTGAAAAACGCTTAGAAAATCTGAAATATGGTCTGAAATCACAAGAACTGGGTCTTTCCATTGCTATGCTTTGTCTATTTTTATGAAATGTTTTATGATGAGTAAATTGGTCATACACGTTGCTCTATCTAGTAATTCTAGTCGATTTGTGATGGTCGGTGCAATTGTAAACTGTGATTTCTACCTGAAATATGCACTTTTTTCTAACAAAAACTATCCTATACCATGAATATGTTATCAGACTGTCATCTGATGGTTTTTTTTATAGGTTATTGGCTATCAATATCTTAGTTGAGCCGAATTGGTGATAGCACCTGAAGGAGTAAGAAACTGATGGAGTTAGAATAGTGGTGTATTTTGCTAACGTGTTTAGCTAATAGATTTACATATTTTGTCTTCCCTGTAAAACATTTTAAAAATCTGAAATGGTGGCTTTATTCACAAGATCTGTATCTTTCATCTGGTGTCTTGGACTTGTGATTTAATGATATTTAGATGCTACTATCTACTTGTGAAGCTATGCTAGCTATGCTAATCAGTGTGTGGGGGGTGGGGGGTGATCCCGGATACGGGGTTGAGGTTCGGTAAAAGTTAACCAGCAACACATGTGTAATTACAAAACATTCTATAGACACTCAACCTTAACCAGCAACACGTGTTTAATAACAAAACATTCTATAGACGCTCAACCTTAACCAGCAACACGTGTTTATAACAAAACATTCTATAGACACTCAACCTAAACCAGCAACACGTGTTTAATTACAAAACATTCTATAGACGCTCAACCTTAACCAGCAACACGTGTTTATAACAAAACATTCTATAGACACTCAACCTAAACCAGCAACACGTGTTTATAACAAAACATTCTATAGACGCTCAACCTTAACCAGCAACACGTGTTTATAACAAAACATTCTATAGACACTTACCTCAAACCCAAACCCAACGCTTAAGACAAAACTACGAGTGTGTTTTGTTAGACATTAATGTTCAATAATGTATCTTAGTTCCCTGTTAGGCTTTATTTATTTATTATTTATTAATTTTATTATTTATTTATTGTGACCAGTGATACCAACCTTCTCCTGGTACAGGACACAGCGAGGTTTAACTATTACACTGTTTACACGGTTACATCACCCACAAGATGAGCAGTGGGCATGGTTACCACATCACCCACAAGATGAGCAGTGGTCATGGTTACCACATCACCCACAAGATGAGCAGTGGGCATGGTTACCACATCACCCACCAGATGAGCAGTGGGCATGGTTACATCATCACCCACAAGATGAGCAGTGGGCATGGTTACCACATCACCCACAAGATGAGCAGTGGGCATGGTTACCACATCACCCACCAGATGAGCAGTGGGCATGGTTACATCATCACCCACAAGATGAGCAGTGGGCATGGTTACCACATCACCCACAAGATGAGCAGTGGGCGTGGTTACATCATCACCCACAAGATGAGCAGTGGGCATGGTTACCACATCACCCACAAGATGAGCAGTGGGCATGGTTACATCATCACCCACAAGATGAGCAGTGGGCATGGTTACCACATCACCCACCAGATGAGCAGTGGGCATGGTTACATCATCACCCACAAGATGAGCAGTGGGCATGGTTACCACATCACCCACAAGATGAGCAGTGGGCATGGTTACCACATCACCCACCAGATGAGCAGTGGGCATGGTTACCACATCACCCACAAGATGAGCAGTGGGCATGGTTACCACATCACCCACAAGATGAGGAGTGGGCATGGTTACCACATCACCCACCAGATGAGCAGTGGGCATGGTTACCACATCACCCACCAGATGAGCAGTGGGCATGGTTACCACATCACCCACCAGATGAGCAGTGGGCATGGTTACCACATCACCCACAAGATGAGCAGTGGGCATGGTTACCACATCACCCACCAGATGAGCAGTGGGCATGGTTACCACATCACCCACCAGATGAGCAGTGGGCATGGTTACCACATCACCCACAAGATGAGCAGTGGGCATGGTTACCACATCACCCACAAGATGAGCAGTGGGCGTGGTTACATCATCACCCACAAGATGAGCAGTGGGCATGGTTACCACATCACCCACAAGATGAGCAGTGGGCGTGGTTACCACATCACCCACCAGATGAGCAGTGGGCATGGTTACCACATCACCCACAAGATGAGCAGTGGGCATGGTTACCACATCACCCACAAGATGAGCAGTGGGCATGGTTACCACATCACCCACCAGATGAGCAGTGGGCATGGTTACCACATCACCCACAAGATGAGCAGTGGGCATGGTTACCACATCACCCACCAGATGAGCAGTGGGCATGGTTACCACATCACCCACCAGATGAGCAGTGGGCATGGTTACCACATCACCCACCAGATGAGCAGTGGGCATGGTTACCACATCACCCACAAGATGAGCAGTGGGCATGGTTACCACATCACCCACAAGATGAGCAGTGGGCATGGTTACATCATCACCCACAAGATGAGCAGTGGGCATGGTTACCACATCACCCACCAGATGAGCAGTGGGCATGGTTACCACATCACCCACCAGATGAGCAGTGGGCATGGTTACCACATCACCCACCAGATGAGCAGTGGGCATGGTTACCACATCACCCACAAGATGAGCAGTGGGCGTGGTTACATCATCACCCACAAGATGAGCAGTGGGCATGGTTACCACATCACCCACAAGATGAGCAGTGGGCATGGTTACCACATCACCCACCAGATGAGCAGTGGGCATGGTTACCACATCACCCACAAGATGAGCAGTGGGCATGGTTACCACATCACCCACCAGATGAGCAGTGGGCATGGTTACCACATCACCCACAAGATGAGCAGTGGGCATGGTTACATCATCACCCACAAGATGAGCAGTGGGCCTGGTTACCACATCACCCACCAGATGAGCAGTGGGCATGGTTACCACATCACCCACCAGATGAGCAGTGGGCATGGTTTCCACATCACCCACAAGATGAGCAGTGGGCATGGTTACCACATCACCCACCAGATGAGCAGTGGGCATGGTTACCACATCACCCACCAGATGAGCAGTGGGCATGGTTACATCATCACCCACAAGATGAGCAGTGGGCATGGTTACCACATCACCCACAAGATGAGCAGTGGGCATGGTTACCACATCACCCACAAGATGAGCAGTGGGCATGGTTACCACATCACCCACCAGATGAGCAGTGGGCATGGTTACCACATCACCCACCAGATGAGCAGTGGGCATGGTTACCACATCACCCACAAGATGAGCAGTGGGCATGGTTACCACATCACCCACCAGATGAGCAGTGGGCATGGTTACCACATCACCCACCAGATGAGCAGTGGGCATGGTTACCACATCACCCACAAGATGAGCAGTGGGCATGGTTACCACATCACCCACCAGATGAGCAGTGGGCATGGTTACCACATCACCCACCAGATGAGCAGTGGGCATGGTTACCACATCACCCACAAGATGAGCAGTGGGCATGGTTACCACATCACCCACAAGATGAGCAGTGGGCGTGGTTACATCATCACCCACAAGATGAGCAGTGGGCATGGTTACCACATCACCCACAAGATGAGCAGTGGGCATGGTTACCACATCACCCACCAGATGAGCAGTGGGCATGGTTACCACATCACCCACAAGATGAGCAGTGGGCATGGTTACCACATCACCCACCAGATGAGCAGTGGGCATGGTTACCACATCACCCACCAGATGAGCAGTGGGCATGGTTACCACATCACCCACCAGATGAGCAGTGGGCATGGTTACCACATCACCCACAAGATGAGCAGTGGGCGTGGTTACATCATCACCCACAAGATGAGCAGTGGGCATGGTTACCACATCACCCACAAGATGAGCAGTGGGCATGGTTACCACATCACCCACCAGATGAGCAGTGGGCATGGTTACATCATCACCCACAAGATGAGCAGTGGGCCTGGTTACCACATCACCCACCAGATGAGCAGTGGGCATGGTTACCACATCACCCACAAGATGAGCAGTGGGCATGGTTACATCATCACCCACCAGATGAGCAGTGGGCATGGTTACCACATCACCCACAAGATGAGCAGTGGGCATGGTTACATCATCACCCACAAGATGAGCAGTGGGCATGGTTACCACATCACCCACAAGATGAGCAGTGGGCATGGTTACATCATCACCCACAAGATGAGCAGTGGGCATGGTTACCACATATCCCACAAGATGAGCAGTGGGCATGGTTACCACATATCCCACAAGATGAGCAGTGGGCCTGGTTACCACATCACCCACAAGATGAGCAGTGGGCATGGTTACATCATCACCCACAAGATGAGCAGTGGGCATGGTTACCACATCACCCACAAGATGAGCAGTGGGCCTGGTTACCACATCACCCACAAGATGAGCAGTGGGCGTGGTTACCACATCACCCACAAGATGAGCAGTGGGCATGGTTACATCATCACCCACAAGATGAGCAGTGGGCATGGTTACCACATCACCCACCAGATGAGCAGTGGGCATGGTTACCACATCACCCACAAGGTGAGCAGTGGGTCTGGTTACATCATCACCCACAAGATGAGCAGTGGGCATGGTTACCACATCACCCACAAGGTGAGCAGTGGGTCTGGTTACATCATCACCCACAAGATGAGCAGTGGGCATGGTTACCACATCACCCATAAGATGAGCAGTGGGCATGGTTACCACATCACCCATAAAATGAGCAGTGGGCCTGGTTACCACATCACCCACAAGCTGAGCAGTGGGCATGGTTACCACATCACCCACAAGATGAGCAGTGGGCCTGGTTACCACATCACCCACAAGATGAGCAGTGGGCATGGTTACCACATATCCCCCAAAAGATGAGCAGTGGGCGTGGTTACATCATCACCCACAAGATGAGCAGTGGGCATGGTTACATCATCACCCACAAGATGAGCAGTGGGCATGGTTACATCATCACCCACAAGATGAGCAGTGGGCGTGGTTACATCACCCACAAGCTGAGCAGTGGGCCTGGTTACCACATCACCCACAGATGAGCAGTGGGCCTGGTTACCACATCACCCACATGATGAGCAGTGGGCATGGTTACTACATCACCCACAAGCTAAGCAATCGGTATGGTTACCACATCACCCACAAGCTGAGCAGTGGGCATGGTTACATCATCACCCACAAGCTGAGCAGTGGGCATGGTTACATCATCACCCACAAGCTGAGCAGTGGGCATGGTTACATCACCCACAAGCTGAGCAGTGGGCATGGTTACATCACCCACAAGCTGAGCAGTGGGCCTGGTTACATCACCCACAAGCTGAGCAGTGGGCATGGTTACATCATCACCCACAAGATCTCTATGTGTATGTGTGTGTGTGTGTGAGGTATCTGTTATCTGTGTGTCTATCTCTATGTGTGTGTGGCGTAGAGTCTCTGTCCTGTGTGTGTGTGGCGTAGAGTCTCTGTCCTATGTGTGTTGTGAGTGAGTGAGTGTTGTCGCGCTGACTCTGTGCGTGCGTGTGAGAGAGAGAGAGAGAGAGAGAGAGAGAGAGAGAGAGAGAGAGAGAGAGAGAGAGAGAGATATAGAGAGAGATATATATATATATAGAGAGAGAGTGTGTGCTGAGTGGATACAGCCATGTAAAACCTTCACCGCAGTGGGATTAGTGTCAGTAGGCAGGGCTAATCCCATTGTCTCCACACTGCCGCTGCAGGCCCAACACTGCATGTTACACGCACACACACACACACACACACACACACACACACACACACACACACACACATACACACACACACACACACACACACACACACACACACACAGTTGTAATGTAGGTGTGCTACAAACTAGCCCCGAAAAACACTGCAGGGAAAAGCACCACTCACAGCACTAAGTTTTGTTCTTCATGTTGTAATGTACAGCGGTCTGAGTATAGGCTCCCGAGTGGCTCAGCGGTCTGAGTATAGGCTCCCGAGTGGCTCAGCGGTCTGAGTATAGGCTCCCGAGTGGCTCAGCGGTCTGAGTATAGGCTCCCGAGTGGCTCAGCGGTCTGAGTATAGGCTCCCGAGTGGCTCAGCGGTCTGAGTATAGGCTCCCGAGTGGCTCAGCGGTCTGAGTATAGGCTCCCGAGTGGCTCAGCGGTCTGAGTATAGGCTCCCGAGTGGCTCAGCGGTCTGAGTATAGGCTCCCGAGTGGCTCAGCGGTCTGAGTATAGGCTCCCGAGTGGCTCAGCGGTCTGAGTATAGGCTCCCGAGTGGCTCAGCGGTCTGAGTATAGGCTCCCGAGTGGCTCAGCGGTCTGAATATAGGCTCCCGAGTGGCTCAGCGGTCTGAGTATAGGCTCCCGAGTGGCTCAGCGGTCTGAGTATAGGCTCCAGAGTGGCTCAGCGGTCTGAGTATAGGTTCCCGAGTGGCTCAGCGGTCTGAGTATAGGCTCCCGAGTGGCTCAGCGGTCTGAGTATAGGCTCCCGAGTGGCTCAGCGGTCTGAGTATAGGCTCCCGAGTGGCTCAGCGGTCTGAGTATAGGCTCCCGAGTGGCTCAGCGGTCTGAGTATAGGCTCCCGAGTGGCTCAGCGGTCTGAGTATAGGCTCCCGAGTGGCTCAGCGGTCTGAGTATAGGCTCCCGAGTGGCTCAGCGGTCTGAGTATAGGCACCCGAGTGGCTCAGCGGTCTGAGTATAGGCTCCCGAGTGGCTCAGCGGTCTGAGTATAGGCTCCCGAGTGGCGCAGCGGTCTGAGTATAGGCTCCCGAGTGGCTCAGCGGTCTGAGTATAGGCTCCCGAGTGGCGCAGCGGTCTGAGTATAGGCACCCGAGTGGCTCAGCGGTCTGAGTATAGGCTCCCGAGTGGCTCAGCGGTCTGAGTATAGGCTCCCGAGTGGCTCAGCGGTCTGAGTATAGGCTCCCGAGTGGCTCAGCGGTCTGAGTATAGGCTCCCGAGTGGCTCAGCGGTCTGAGTATAGGCTCCCGAGTGGCTCAGCGGTCTGAGTATAGGCTCCCGAGTGGCTCAGCGGTCTGAGTATAGGCTCCCGAGTGGCTCAGCGGTCTGAGTATAGGCTCCCGAGTGGCTCAGCGGTCTGAGTATAGGCTCTCGAGTGGCTCAGCGGTCTGAGTATAGGCTCCCGAGTGGCTCAGCGGTCTGAGTATAGGCTCCCGAGTGGCTCAGCGGTCTGAGTATAGGTTCCCGAGTGGCTCAGCGGTCTGAGTATAGGCTCCCGAGTGGCTCAGCGGTCTGAGTATAGGCTCCCGAGTGGCTCAGCGGTATGAGTATAGGCTCCCGAGTGGCTCAGCGGTCTGAGTATAGGCTCCAGAGTGGCTCAGCGGTCTGAGTATAGGCTCCCGAGTGGCTCAGCGGTCTGAGTATAGGCTCCCGAGTGGCTCAGCGGTCTGAGTATAGGCTCCCGAGTGGCTCAGCGGTCTGAGTATAGGCTCCCGAGTGGCCCAGCGGTCTGAGTATAGGCTCCCGAGTGGCTCAGCGGTCTGAGTATAGGCACCCGAGTGGCTCAGCGGTCTGAGTATAGGCTCCCGAGTGGCTCAGCGGTCTGAGTATAGGCTCCCGAGTGGCGCAGCGGTCTGAGTATAGGCTCCCGAGTGGCTCAGCGGTCTGAGTATAGGCTCCCTAGTGGCGCAGCGGTCTGAGTATAGGCACCCGAGTGGCTCAGCGGTCTGAGTATAGACTCCCGAGTGGCTCAGCGGTCTGAGTATAGGCTCCCGAGTGGCTCAGCGGTCTGAGTATAGGCTCCCGAGTGGCTCAGCGGTCTGAGTATAGGCTCCCGAGTCGCTCAGCGGTCTGAGTATAGGCTCCCGAGTGGCTCAGCGGTCTGAGTATAGGCTCCCGAGTGGCTCAGCGGTCTGAGTATAGGCTCCCGAGTGGCTCAGCGGTCTGAGTATAGGCTCCCGAGTGGCTCAGCGGTCTGAGTATAGGCTCCCGAGTGGCTCAGCGGTCTGAGTATAGGCTCCCGAGTGGCTCAGCGGTCTGAGTATAGGCTCCCGAGTGGCTCAGCGGTATGAGTATAGGCTCCCGAGTGGCTCAGCGGTCTGAGTATAGGCTCCCGAGTGGCTCAGCGGTCTGAGTATAGGTTCCCGAGTGGCTCAGCGGTCTGAGTATAGGCTCCCGAGTGGCTCAGCGGTCTGAGTATAGGCTCCAGAGTGGCTCAGCGGTCTGAGTATAGGCTCCCGAGTGGCTCAGCGGTCTGAGTATAGGCTCCCGAGTGGCTCAGCGGTCTGAGTATAGGCTCCCGAGTGGCTCAGCGGTCTGAGTATAGGCTCCCGAGTGGCTCAGCGGTCTGAGTATAGGCTCCCGAGTGGCTCAGCGGTCTGAGTATAGGCTCCAGAGTGGCGCAGCGGTCTGAGTATAGGCTCCCGAGTGGCTCAGCGGTCTGAGTATAGGCTCCCGAGTGGCTCAGCGGTCTGAGTATAGGCTCCCGAGTGGCTCAGCGGTCTGAGTATAGGCTCCCGAGTGGCTCAGCGGTCTGAGTATAGGCTCCCGAGTGGCTCAGCGGTCTGAGTATAGGCTCCCTAGTGGCGCAGCGGTCTGAGTATAGGCTCCCGAGTGGCTCAGCGGTCTGAGTATAGGCTCCCGAGTGGCTCAGCGGTCTGAGTATAGGCTCCAGAGTGGCGCAGCGGTCTGAGTATTGGCTCCCGAGTGGCTCAGCGGTCCGAGTATAGGCTCCAGAGTGGCGCAGCGGTCCGAGTATAGGCTCCCGAGTGGCGCAGCGGTCTGAGTATAGGCTCCCGAGTGGCTCAGCGGTCTGAGTATAGGCTCCCTAGTGGCTCAGCGGTCTGAGTATAGGCTCCCTAGTGGCTCAGCGGTCTGAGTATAGGCTCCCGAGTGGCTCAGCGGTCTGAGTATAGGCTCCCGAGTGGCTCAGCGGTCTGAGTATAGGCTCCCGAGTGGCTCAGCGGTCTGAGTATAGGCTCCCGAGTGGCTCAGCGGTCTGAGTATAGGCTCCCGAGTGGCTCAGCGGTCTGAGTATAGGCTCCCGAGTGGCTCAGCGGTCTGAGTATAGGCTCCCGAGTGGCTCAGCGGTCTGAGTATAGGCTCCCGAGTGGCTCAGCGGTCTGAGTATAGGCTCCCGAGTGGCTCAGCGGTCTGAGTATAGGCTCCCGAGTGGCGCAGCTGTCTGAGGCACTGCAACTCAGTGCTAGACGGGTCACTACAGACCTTGGTTCGACTCCAGGCCATATCATAACCGGCCATCCTATAGGGCGGCGCACATTTTTCCCAGAGTCCTCCGGGGTAGGCCGTCATTGTAAATAAGAATTTGTTCTTAACTGAAGTTTTTAAAAATGTATTTACAGTTAATGCTCGACTCTGGATGAGTTGTAAACAGGTGATTGACCTCAGGGTCCAGACTGTATACTCATTCATCTGTGTGGGTTCAGCAATCAGTCAACACGAGATTTCTACGAGATGTAAACATTCAAATACGTTCTCCTCTCTCTGTGCCGCTAACTGTCTGTTCTCCTGATTCTGTCCAAGGGGGTTTACTTTAAAGCAACATCAATGAGTTAGCCAGCTAAAAAAACAAAAGCTAAATTAATGTGTTTTAGTTCGTTGAATAAATTAGACCATGCCTATTTCTAACCCTAACTTAACCCCTAACCATAACCTAACCCTAACCCTAACCCTAACCTAACCCTAACTTAACCCCTAACCCTAACCCTAACCCTAACCTAACCTAACCCAACCCAACCCAACCCAACCCAACCCAACCCAACCCAACCCAACCCAACCCAACCCAACCCAACCCAACCTAACCTTAACCCTAACCCCTAACACTAACCTTAATACCTAACCCTTAACCCTAACCCTTAACCCTAACCCTTAACCCTAAACCCTAACCCTAACCCTTAACCCCTAACCCAAATGTATGACCATATTAGAGACACATATTTCCCTCAGATTACACAGAACCACAAAGAATTTGAAAACAAATACAATTTTGATCAACTCCCATATCTACTGGGTGAAATACCACAGTGTGCCATCACAGCAGCAATATTTGTGGCCTGTTGCCACAAGAAAAGGGCAACCGGTGAAGAACAAATACCATTTTAAATACAACCCATATTTATGTTTATTTATTTTCCCTTTTGTACTTTAACTATTTGCTCATAATATGACATTATGAGAGAGAGAAAGAGAGAAAGAGAGAGAGAGAGAGAGAAAGAGAGAGATACTCCGTCTGCCGTCCCCTCCTTCCCCTCAGACAGACGTACAGTAAGTACCGTCCAAAAGGCAAGTGGTTTGTTTGCTTGAGAAAGAAGAATATCCTCTGAGGTCAAGTCAAACAGGATGTGGTAGTATAGTGTGCAACCCCCTCTCTCTGCATGCTGGGAGTGTTGGTGCACGCTGGGAATTGTATGAACGAGTGTGAGTGGTGTCTGGAATTAGATCGCTTGTGTTTTCTTTTTGTTTCCTTGTGTTGGTGGTTTTCCTTTTTCTACGCATGATAAAAAAAAAAAATTGTTGTAGAATTAGGTATATTGTATTTCTTGTTGGAATTGGCCTGGTTTTCGTGGGGATGGCGACCCACATGGGGACGCCGTCCCTGTCACTTCGGCACGGCTTCAGGTGTGTTACTGAAGCTACTGTCACTGTGGAGGAGTTTCTGGTCGCCGTAGGAGAGAAGGTAGGATATGAAAAAGTTGCTTCTGCGTCACGGATGAATAAAGCTGTGTTTTTTTTTTCTTAAAGAAGAGCGTCTTGTCAATTGGATGGGTGAGTATTGTGTACTTCTTAAAGGTATGTTTATTCAAGTTACGTTGCTTTTTTCTCCGTCAACGAGGGTTACGTTTTCAAATGTGCCGCCTTTTATTCCCAATGAGGTCCTGGAGCACAAGTTATTGCGGTTTGAGAAGTTTGTAAGTTCAAATAAAATTGTCCAGCTGGGTTGCAAACACCCAGCTCTGAAACAGGTTACGTCGTTTCGGCGACAGGTGTTTATATTTTCTAGTCTCCCAGGCAGTGAAGGAGATGCCCAGTACGAGTGATGGGGTACGGGGGGGGGGGGTTCAGGTGGGGCTAGTCTCCCAGGCAGTGAAGGAGATGCCCAGTACGAGTGATGGGGTACGGGGGGGGGTTCAGGTGGGGCTAGTCTCCCAGGCAGTGAAGGAGATGCCCAGAACAAGTGATGGGGTACAGGAGGGGGTTCAGGTGGGGCTAGTCTCCCAGGCAGTGAAGGAGATGCCCAGAACAAGTGATGGGGTACAGGAGGGGGTTCAGGTGGGGCTAGTCTCCCAGGCAGTGAAGGAGATGCCCAGAACAAGTGATGGGGTACAGGAGGGGGTTCAGGTGGGGCTAGTCTCCCAGGCAGTGAAGGAGATGCCCAGAACAAGTGATGGGGTACAGGAGGGGGTTCAGGTGGGGCTAATCTCCCAGGCAGTGAAGGAGATGCCCAGTACGAGTGATGGGGTACGGGGGGGGGGGGGGGGGGGGGCTAGTCTCGCAGGCAGTGAAGGAGATGCCCAGTACGAGTGATGGGGTACGGGGGGGGGGGGGGGGGGCTAGTCTCGCAGGCAGTGAAGGAGATGCCCAGTACGAGTGATGGGGTACGGGGGAGGTTCAGGTGGGGCTAGTCTCCCAGGCAGTGAAGGAGATGCCCAGTACGAGTGATGGGGTACGGGGGGGGGGGGGGGGGGGGGGGGGGTTCAGGTGGGGCTAGTCTCCCAGGCAGTGAAGGAGATGCCCAGTACGAGTGATGGGGTACGGGGGGGGGGTTCAGGTGGGGCTAGTCTCCCAGGCAGTGAAGGAGATGCCCAGTACGAGTGATGGGGTACAGGAGGGGGTTCAGGTGGGGCTAGTCTCCCAGGCAGTGAAGGAGATGCCCAGTACGAGTGATGGGGTACGGGGGGGGGTTCAGGTGGGGCTAGTCTCCCAGGCAGTGAAGGAGATGTCCAGAACAAGTGATGGCAGCGTATACTCAGTCACGGTTATAATTCCAGTGCTGGGGTGGTAATTTTGTTTTCCTCAGGCTTAGGGGTGACTGTAGTATCTACAACAGAGATTGTCTAGGGTTTTATTGGTCAAGGCAGATGTTTAAAAACAATTTTTATGATCCTAATGAGGGTACAGAGTGTATTGTTGTTTTTGATCAAATAAAGGAAACCTTAAGACAGTGTGACCAAGAGGGGTGTGTGGTTTTAGGGGGGGACTGGAACTGTACTGTGGATTTTACTGTTGATCGCACTACTGAAGAACCTCACCTGTGGTCAGTTACTTGTCAGTCTGGTCTATTAATAACTGAGTTTGAACATTTTTGATGTGTGGAGAGTTAGAAATACAGATGTTAGGCGGAATAATAATAAATAACATAAAAGTGAATGAAGGTCGTGTCCGTGCAGCAAGGTTAGACGGGTTGAATGTACGGTGCCTTCGGGAAAGTACTCAGACAACCTTACTCTAGAATTGATAAAATATATTTTTTTCCTCATCAATCTACACACAATATCCATAATGACAAAATTGAAAACAGGTTTAAAAAAAATTGTTGCTAATTTATTACAAATAAAAAACGGAAAAATTACATTTACATAAGTATTCAGACCCTTTACTCAGTACTTTGTTGAAGCACCTTTGGCAGCGATTACAGCCTCTAGTCTACTTGGGTATGACACTACAATCTTGGCTCACCTGTATTTGGGGAGTTACTCCCATTCTTCTCTGCAGATCCTCTCAAGCTCTGTCAGGTTGGATGGGGCAGGATGGATATAGGTCTGTAGTAGTTTGGGTCTAGAGTGTCTCCCCCTTTGAAGAGGGGGATGACCGCGGCAGCTTTCCAATCTTTGGGGATCTCAGACGATACGAAAGAGAGGTTGAACAGGCTACTAATAAGGGTTGCAACATATTCGGCAGATAATTTTAGGAAGAGAGGGTTCAGATTGTCTAGCCCGGCTGATTTGTAGGGATCTAGATTTTGCAGCTTTTTCAGAACATCAGCTGTCTGGATTTGGGAGAAGGAGAAGTGGTGGTGGGGGGGGGGGGGGGGCTGGGCAAGTAGCTGCAGGGGGTGCAAAGCTGTTGGCCGGGGTAGGGGTAGCCAGGTGGAAAGCATGGCCAGCCGTAGCAAAATGCTTACTGAAATGATCGATTATCGTAGATTTATAGCTTCAGTGCAGTGGGCAGCTGGGAAGAGGTGCTCTTATTCTCCATTGACTTTGCAGTGTCCCAAAACTTTTTGGAATTAGTGCTACAGGATTCAAATTTCTGTTTGAAAAAGCTAGCCTTAGCTTTCCTAATTGAGTGCGTATATTGGTTCCTGACTTACCTGAAAAGTTGCATGTCGCGGGGGTTATTCGATGCTAATGCAGAACGCCACAGGATGTTTTTCTGCTGGTCAAGGGCAGTCAAGTCTGGGGTGAACCAAGGGTTATATCTGTTCTTAGTTCTAAATTTTTTGAATGCTTAATTAAGATGGTGAGGAAGGCACTTTTAAAGAGCAACCAGGCATCCTCTACTGACGGGATGAGGTCAATATCCTTCCAGGATACCCGGGCCAGGTCGATTAGAAAGGCCTGCTCGCTGAAGTGTTTTAGGGAGCATTTGACAGTGATGAGGGGTGGTTGTTTAACCGTGAACCCATTACGGACGTAGGCAATGAGGCAGTGATCGCTGAGATCCTGGTTGAAGACAGCAGAGGTGTATTTAGAGGGCAAGTAGGATGATATCTAAGAGGGTGCCCATGGCTACAGATTTAGGGTTGCACCTGGTAGGTTCCTTGATCATTTGTGTGAGATTGAGGGCATCTAGCTTAGATTGTAGGATGGCCAGGGTGTTAAGCATATCCCAGTTTAGGTCACCTAACAGTACGAACTCTGAAGATAGATGGGGGGAAATCAATTCACATATGGTGTCCAGGGCACAGCTGAGGGCAGAGGGTGGTCTATAACAAGCGGCAACGATGAGAGACTTTAATGAGATTTTTAAAAGTAGAAGCTCAAATTGTTTGGGCACAGACCTGGATAGTATGACAGAACTCTGCAGGCTATATCTGCAGTAGATTTCAACTTCGCCCCCTTTGGCAGTTCTGTCTTGTCAGAAAATGTTGTGGTTGGGGATGGAAATTTCAGAATTTTTGGTGGCCTTCCTAAGCCAGGATTCAGACACGGCTAAGACATCAGGGTTGGCGGAGTGTGCTAAAGTTCGGAATAAAACAAGCTTAGGGAGGAGGCTTCTGATGTTAACATGCATGAAACCAAGGCTTTTACAGTTACAGAAGTCAACAAATGAGAGCGCCTGGGGAATAGGAGTGGTCCTGGGGACTGCAGGGCCTGGATTAACCTCTACATCACCAGAGGAACAGAGGAGGAGCAGAATAAGGGTACGGCTAAAGGCTATAAGAACTGGTCGTCTAGTTCGTTCGGAACAGAGAGTAAAAGGAGCAGATTTCTGGGCGTGGAAGAATAGATTCAAGGCATAATGTACAGACAAGGGTATGGTAGGATGTGAGTACAGTGGAGGTAAACCTAGGCATTGAGTGACGATGAGAGAGGTTTTGTCTCTAGAGGCACCAGTTAAGCCAGGTGAGGTCACCGCATATGTGGGGGGTGGGAGGAAAGGGCTATCTAAGGCAAGTTGGGCAGGGCTGGGGGCTCTACAGTGAAATAAGACAATAATAACTAACCAAAACAGCAATAGACAAGGCATATTGACATTAGGGAGAGGCATGTGTAGCCGAGTGATCATAGGGTCCAATGAGCAGCAATAGGTGAGTCAGGGAGCCGTTCAGTAGTCGCAACTACGCTAGGTTAGCTGGAGTCACGGCCATTCACACAGCTAGCGGGCCGGGGCTAGCAGATGGGACTTCGGCGACGTCGCAACGGAAGAGCCTGTTGAAACCACCTCGGATGATTACATCGGCAGACCAGTCGTGATGGATCGGTGGGGCTCTGTGTCGGTAAATAAAGGGTCCAGGCCAATTGGCAAAAGAGGTATTGTAGCCCAAGATTTAGCTGGTAAACCTCTTCGGCTAGCCGGGAGATGAGGCTAGCTCAAGGCTAACTGGTGCTTGCTTCAGGACAGAGGCGTTAGCCAGCAGTAGCCACTCGAATGCAGCTAGCTAGCTGCGATGATACGGCGTAATTGACCAGGGCTTGCGGCAGGAATCCGGTGATGAGGTAGAGAAAAAGCAGTCCGATATGCTCTGAGTTGATATCGCGCTGTGCAGACTGGCAGGTACTGAGTTAACGGTGTCCGAGTTAACGGTGAAGACAGCTAGCAGTGGCTAACTGACTACTAGCTAGTAGCTAGTTAGCTGGCTAGCTTCTGATGGGGGTTCCGATTCTAAAGTATAAAAATAGCAGATCTGTACCACATTGGGTGAGGCGGGTTGCAGGAAAGTATATTCAATCCGTAGATGGAAAGTGAGATTAAAATATATGCTAAATATATACGAGAAAAAACGAGGAAAACGACTATGTACACAGGACAAGACGGGACAAGACAAATACACGTCCGACTGCTACGCCATCTTGGATGGCTACGCCATCTACCTGACCACTCTATTGTTGATAACTTGTTTCTAATAAGAGATGTTTTAGACATTTGTAAACTGTCTGATGTGAATGTGGGTTTGCTTTCTTTGGATCAGGAGAAGGCTTTTGACCATGTGAACCACCAGCACTTGTTCAAAACAAGGAAAGCACAAGGGTGTGCAAGGCCTGGTGGACATTTCTTCTAGGATCATGGCATTCCGGCTTCAAGCAGCCCAGAGACTGTTGTACAGTGACGGTTCTAGCTGGGTCAACACAGCCTATACATTGATGAGGAGAGAGGGCTGTTTGGGCTTAGACAAGCACATTTTCCTCCTAAAGCTAGAGGGTGCTGATTTGTCTGACCTGACTCCATTCTATGAGTCTGTTATGCAGGTTTGGAGAGTTTTTTCGACATGTCCCGTAAGGCCGGCACACCACCAGGGATGTGACTTTTTGAATTTTGAAGAGCCACTGTTTTATAACACTGTCATCCAGTCCCGTGCTATGGGTTCAGCCAGCCTACGTTCATGCCTGTTAGGTGTGGGGTGTACCAAGCCGGGTCTTCTGATGCAGAGCAGGAGCAGGATCGTTGGAGGAGCTGGGAGAAAGAGCCGGGGATACAATCATCTGGCCTATTGAGGAAGGTCGTAGCTAAGGCCTGCGATTCTTTGCCAGGACTTCAACAGCAGTAAAATGTGACTGATACTTCTAACTCTGATCGGTGGACGGAGGTTCTGGATGATGTGTTCCCTGCGCTGAATGTTAGTGCTGCGGCGGGGCATTAGAGGAGGACATGGGGATGCTGCTTTCCTTCCATAGCCCGGAGCTGGGGGAGTTCAAGGCGGTGGGAAAGAAGGCCATGTACGGTACATAATATGTGTAGAAGTGTTCCGTGCTTCTTCCCTGGAAAGGATAAAATCGACGAGGTGGGCGGGTGTGTGTGGTCCAGGTGCTTCCCCAAAATGCTGTTGGCGGTCTTTATATAAACTGCCTATTGATAAGAGGACAGCTGACCTCCAATGGAGGATAATACATGGAGCTATAGCCACCAACATACATCTGGTACATCTGGATCCTACTGTTGGGGAGGGTTGTCCATTCTGTGCTGAGTCTGAAACACTGGCACATCTGTTTTTCTCAGGTTCTGCCTGTGTTGTACCAAGCTGGTGGACATGCTCTCTAGATGCAAAGGACATAATGACTAACTGCTGGTTGAGAGGGTCAATGTATCTCTCTCTCTCTGCTCAAGATCCTCTCTTGTTGTGCTCAGATGGTCTCTGAGGTCATCATTTGTCTGACTCAGTTTGTCCATTCTGCTTTCTAATTTAGCAATAGATGCTCTGCTCTCCTCCCTGAACTGTTTCATCTCTTGTTTTAGTTTCTGGACAGTGTCATCCTCCTGAAGCTTGTTCTCTCTGAGTTCTATGACCCCTGCTTCAAGTAGAGAGAGGGTGTTGTGGAAACGTTACATAGCAGGTGTTCTTGGTGTTGTAGGCATGTCCTTGACTCTATCTGCAGGTGAGGTAGGTAAGAGGGACACTGGGGGGCTTCTTGCTGTGTCACAGAGACCGTTGTGGCCTGCTTTCTCCATCATCTCCCTCCTTGACTTTTTCCTCCGCTTCTGAGACGAGTTCAGCTTCTACTTTTAGGGTAGCAAACATATTCTCTAAAGCCTGGAGGCTTGAGTCATTGCCTTGTATCAATACAGTTCCATTATTGTAGAAGTTGACTGTTTGCTGATCGGACAGCCTTGGCTGATGCCTCTTTTTTTTGAGAAAGGGAAATGGTTGCAAATAACCCTTTTCCATATGTGCCCTCGTTTGATATTAAATATTTTCTGTTGTTTTGCAACTGGTAAGATCTGCAAACAGGCATTCATGGTTCTGCCCCGATATCAAACCTTTGGAACTTTTCTCAGCTTTTGTCGTCTGGATGTCTGGTGGGTAAACAATTTCAATAGCAACTCTGGTGATGTTGGCTACAATGTTACAATATAAGCCTACCTTTTTCAAAACAGTGTTGTTTCTTGTATTATTGTCTCTAGTATCTTTAGAGAACTGTTTTACTTTGATGTCCTTTGTCTTCTGTCCATCTTTTGTCATTTATATTGTGTTGTTAACTAGCAATTTTTTGGTTAGCCTGTTAGCGTCGTTGAGGAGAGTCACAAGCAACTGCTTAGAAACTGGTAAACAATCCAGCTAGCTAAGCTAACTGCACAATTTCTTAAAATACATACTTTTTCTTCATTTGTTGCTTGTTTTGTCTCCCATTCAGTCTTGCAATTTTCTTTATTTTTTTCCCCAATGTACTTCATTCTAAAAATGATGTAAATTTCAATATTTGTTGGAGACCTCTTTAAAGAGGTCCATTTTGGAACCTCTCTCCCTATCTCTACTCTCTCCTTCTCTCCTTCACTCCGTCTCTCTGTCTCTCACTCTCACTCGCTCCACCCCTCTCTCCTGCTCTCTGTCTCTCTCCTGTTCTCTCTCCTTCTCTCACTCTCACTCTCTCTTGCTCCATCCCTCTCTCCCACTCTCTGTCTATCTCGCTCTCTCTTCCATTGGCTCTGGGTAGCAATGGTCACTCGAGGAGGAGCCCACACACACACACACACACACACACACACACACACACACACACACACACACACACACACACACACACACACACACACACACACACACACACACACACACACACACACACACACACACACACACACACACTATACCTACGACCACCAGCTTAGTTCAGCTACATAATTCTGACAGCCTATCTGCTTGTATTTACCTGAAAGCAGAGGATGTGATTAGAGTAGAGTACCACTGCAGGCTTGTTTAAATAAGGATCTTTGATCGGAAATATTTCTCTACACTAAAGCTAATAAACATAATATACACCCCAAATGGTACCCTATTCCCTGTATAGTGCACTACTTCTGATCAGGGCTGGTCAAAAAGTAGTGCACTTTATAGGGAACAGGGTGTCATTTGGGACATAAGCATAGACTGCTAGTGATGAAGGTCCCACTTGGTAGTGAAAGCAACACAAGGCAATCTGAGAAATGGCCACATCTGCAAAAATGCAGTTTATACTGTATAACGTTTGTTAAACTCTCCATCTTATACACCCTCAACTTGGCTTTAAAGAAAACAACTACTCGTGTTTGTTTGGATCACTGTTTTCCACTGCCAGGAAGTGTGGCCATGCAATTAGAGCTCTGGCACGCTTTCCACTTCCTTTTCACTTCCTTTTCACTTTTAAAGGTCCAATGCATCAGTTTTTATTTTTATTTATTTCTTCGTAACAATTAAGTACCTTACTGTGATTGTTTTCAATTAAAATAGTAAAAACAATTATAATAAAAAAATTATAATATATTATCTTTACAAAAATGCTATTTCTCAAGACAGAATTTCGCTGGGACTGTCTGGGAGTTGTCTGAGTGAGGGACCTAATGGGAGGGATATGTAACCTGAAAACTAGCTGTTATTGGCAGAGAAGTTTGAAATTATCTTTACTATTGGTCTATTAACTTATACTGCCTGGTGATGTAATTTCAGGCAGACTTTTTAAAAACACTTAAAGGGTATTATCATAATTTTCACAATTTCACAGTATTATTTCAACCTCATAGTGTATATACAGTAGGGGCTCCCGAGTGGCGCAGCGGTCTAAGGCACTGCATCTCAGTGCAAGAGGCATCACTGCAGTCGCTGGTTTGATTTCAGGCTGAATCACATTCGGCCGTGATTGGGAGTCCCATTAGGCGGTGCACAATTGGCCCAGCGTCGTCCTGGTTTGGCCGGGGTAGGCCGTCATTGTAAATAAGAATTTGTTCTCTGCCTAGAAGGCCAGCATCCCGGAGTCGCATCTTCACTGTTGACGTTGAGACTGTAGTTTTGCGGGTACTATTTAATGAAGCTGCCAGTTGTGGACTTATGAGGCGTCTGTTTCTCAAACTAGAGACTCTAATGTACTTGTCTTTTTGCTCAGTTGTGCACCGGGGCCTCCCACTCCTCTTTCTATTCTGGTTAGAGCCAGTTTGCGCTGTTCTGTGAAGGGAGTAGTACACAGGTTTGTACAAGATCTTCAGTTTCTTGGCAATTTCTCACATGGAATAGCCTTCATTTCTCAGAACAAGAATAGAATGACGAGTTTCAGAAGAAAGTGCTTTGGTTTCTAACCATTTTGAGTCTGTAATCGATCCCACAAATGCTGGTGCTCCAGATACTCAACTAGTCTAAAGAAGGTCCGTTTTATTGCTTCTTTAATCAGAACAACAGTTTTCAGCTGTGCTAACATAATTGCAAAAGGGTTTTCTAATGATCAATTAGCCTTTTAAAATGATAAACTTGGATTACTTAAACTTCTTATGGCTGCAGGGGCAGTATTGAGTAGCTTGGATGAAAGGTGCACAGAGGTGCACAGAGTAAACGGCCTGCTCCTCAGTCATAGTTGCTAATATATGCATATTATTATTAGTATTGGATAGAAAACACTCTGAAGTTTCTTAAACTGTTTGAATTATGTCTGTGAGTATAACAGAACTCATTAGGCAGGCAAAAACCTGAGAAAAAATCCAAACAGGAAGTTGAAATGCTGAGGCTGGTCAATTTTCAACCAAGATCCTATTGAAATCACAGCGAGATATGGATGAGTTTGCACTTCCTACGGCTTCCACTAGATGTCAACAGTCTGTAGAACCTTGTCTGATGCCTCTACTGTGAAGGGGGGCCGAATGAGAGGGGAATTAGTCAGGTCTGCCATGACCTGACCATTCTTAGACCATGCGCGTTCACGTGAGACCGAGCTCTGTTCCATCGCACTTCTGAAGACAATGAAATTCTCCGGTTGGAACATTATTGAAGATTTATGTTAAAAATATCCTAAAGATTGATTCAATACATCGTTTGACATGTTTCTACTGACTGTTACGGAACTTTTTGACATTTCGTCTGCTTTTAGTGAACGCGCTTTGTGACTTTGGATTTGTTTACCAAACACACTAACAAAAGTAGCTATTTGGACATAAATGATGGACATTACCGAACAAAACAAACATTTCTTGTGGAAGTGGGAGTCCTGGGAGTGCATTCCGACAAAGATCAGCAAAGGTAAGTGAAGATTTATAATGCTATTTATGACTTTTGTTGACTGCATAATATGGCAATTTCTCCGGATATTTTGAAGGCATTTCTGAACAAGGCGCCAATGTAAACTCAGATTTTTGGATATAAATATGAACTTTACCGAACAAAAGATACATGTATTGTGTAACATGAAGTCCTATGAGTATCATCTGATGAAGATCATCAAAGGTTAGTGATTAATTTTATCTATATTTCTGCTTTTTGTGAATCCTCTCTTTGGCTGGAGAAATGGCTGTGTTATTCTGTGAATAGGCACTCACCTAACATAATTGTTTGGTTTACTTTCGTCGTAAAGCCTTTTTGAAATCAGACACTGTGGCTGGATTTACAACAAGTGTATCTTTAAAATGGTGTAAAATACATGTATGTTTGAGGAATTTTAATTATGGGATTTCTGTTGTTTTGAATTTGGCGCCCTGCAGTTTCACTGGCTGTTGAAGAGGTGGGACGCTACCGTCTCACGTACCCTAGAGAGGTTAAGAATGCAGAACAGAGCTTTACTATGGACAGACTTCTCCCCATCCTAGCTACTGTTGTATCAATATGTTTTGACCATGACAGTTTACAATCCAGGGTAACTTCAAGCAGTTTAGTCACCTCAACTTGCTAAATTACCACATGATTCATTACATGATTTAGTTGAGGTTTAGGGCTTAGGAATGATTTGTCCCAAATACAATGCTTTTAGTTTTTGAAATATTTAGGACTAACTTATTCCTTGCCACCCACTCTGAAACGAACTGCAGCTCTTTGTTAAGTGTTGCAGTCATTTCAGTCACTGTGGTAGCTGATGTGTATAGTGTTGAGTCATTCGTATATATAGCTTTACTCAAAGCCAGTGGCATGTCGTTAGTAAAGATTGATAAAAGTAAGGGGCCTAGACAGCTGCCCTGGGGAATTCCTGATTCTTCCAGGATTTTGTTGGAGAGGCTTCCATTAAAGAACACCCTCTGTGTTCTGTTAGACAGGTAACTCTTTATACACAATCAATATAGCAGGGGGTGTAAAGCCATAACACATACATTTTTCCAGCAACAGAATATGAGCAATAATGTCAATAGCTGCACTGAAGTCTAGCAAAACAGCCCCCACAATATTTTTATCATCAACTTGTCTCAGCCAATCATCAGTCATTTGTGTAAGTGCTGTGCTTGTTGAATGTCATTCCCTATAAGCGTGGTGAAAGTCTGTTGTTAATTTGTCTACTGTAAAAAAGCATTGTATCTGGTCAAACACCATTTTTTCCATACGTTTACTAAGGGTTGGTAACAGGTTGATTGGTCAGCTATTTGATTGGTCGGCTATTATAGGAGTGTGATTCTGAATATAAACAGCCACACCTCCACCCTTGGCATTTCTGTATTTTCTGTAGATCTTATAATCATGTATCACTACCACTGTATCATCAAAGGTATTATCTAAGTGAGTTTCAGAATATGAATGTCATCTGTTCATAGCAAATTGTAATTTTTTTGACATGCTCGGGTTATTTATGTCAGTGCAGGGTGAGCTGCACACAGTGGACTTCCTACTAGGGCACACCACCTCAGTCCTAACAGTATTACTCTGGTTCATAGGCATATGATTACTGCATCCATTAGCTGTAGGATCAGCAGAGCCATTCAGATCAGTAAGAGGGACATACATTAGGTTACTTACATTGTGTCTTCCAACGCCCCTGGTATGATGTACATTTGCTGAAGCATTATGACAACTCAGCATCACAATGGTAGGGATTAGTTGAGCTGGGATTGGGTCATTGATAAATCATTGTCTCAACATAGCCTTATAATGCTGTGAAAGGATGCAGGAACCCAAATTACTTTGGTGGATCCCATCCTCCTGATAATACGAGCTTCGTTTCCAGAAGGTATCAAAATTGTCAATAAATTAAAGTTTCCTTCACTACTTCCGGCAATGGCGGAGCTCTAAGAAGACGTGTCTATGTAGCATCCTTGAACTTTTGAAAAATGTTATGGCATTTTGACATGGTTTACCTGTTCTTAATATTGAGTTGGAAGTTAAAACATCTATTTTATCGACAAAACAAAAGATGTCCAATCTTGCAAAGCCTCAGACAAGGCATGGAAAAGTGTTCCCCTCTGACAGCCCTTCTTCGGCCTCGGCAGATGCTAGCTCAGAAGAAGCACCAGCATGGTTCAGCATAATTTGATTTGAATGGAGATGGACAAGGGTATAACAAAAATCGAAGAGACACTTTCTGAACGCATCATCAAAATTGATGTGATGGTCGATACTCCACGAAGACCAGAAAGTGGGACGAGTGACAAAGTTAGAAAAAGACCATGCTGACCACCAGGCTGCCATCCTGGACGTCCGCGAGGACGTGGATCAAAAAGTACAAGAAGTTGGAACACGCCATCTTCAAACTCGAGGAGAAATTAGATATTACGAAAATTTCCAAAAGCGCTTCAATTTGAGATTTCATGTTTTCCCGTAGGCCGTGGAGGGAAGAGACGCCATCTCTATTCTATAAGAATGGATTACCCAAATTCCTTATCTACCACTCCCTTCCACGCACCCACTGGAAATCGAGAGGGCCCATCGCACGCTACGGAGGCGGCTGCCTGGTCAAGTTGCACCCAGGGCATTTTGTCATAAAATTTCTACGGCACCAGGACACTGTCCACATCCTCTCTGCTGCTTGAGCAAAGGGAGAACTCAAGTACGGAGAATCATGATCTTTCCGGATCTTTGCGGATCTTTCTCCCATACGACACAAGAGGAGGATAGCTTTCTCCTCGCTGAAGAGACTTCTGCGTCAGGCTGGCTTGGCATATGGCCTGCGCTACTCGGCGACTTTGTGGATCGAAACCAAGAATGGTGAGCGCACATTTGACTCTGTGAAGACGGCTGAAACATACATGAGGAAAGAACTCCCTGAATTGTTCACACCTACTACACCCCGAGGAACTGTCTTTTGAACTTGGATACAGTGGATAGTGTTAGAACATGAGGATACAACGAAATGACTCATAGGATCAACTGGCTGGCTGGCTGTATTTTACTCATAGAGGTCCAGTCGGGTTTGGTTAAATAGTTATGTGGCTTTTGGCTGGGTTTCAAGCCTAACTATGTTGTTCATATTACTTCAGGGAATTTCAGCTACTATTACGTTTGCTGGATTGTTTATTGTTAGATGCTAGCGTTAGCGATACCGAGGCAGGGATAAGCTACACACTGGCTGGCTGCCTAATTGTCAGCTAGCTGATAGCTTTACAGTGTGTGTGTGTGTGTGTGTGTGTGTGTGTGTGTGTGTGTGTGTGTGTGTGTGTGTGTGTGTGTGTGTGTGTGTGTGTGTGTGTGTGTGTGTGTGTGTGTGTGTGTGTGTGTGCGTGCGTGCGTGCGTGCGTGCGTGCGTGCGTGCGTGCGTGCGTGCGTGCGTGCGTGCGTGCGTGCGTGCGTGCGTGCGTGCGTTCGTGCGTGCGTGCATTAACTAATTGCCCTATTTCATATTTGAGGGATGATGGTTATTGTTGTAGCCTCGAATACCCTACTCAATAAATTGGATGTAGTCTATCACAGTGCCATCCGTTTTGTCACCAAAGCCCCATACACTACCCACCACTGCGACCTGTACGCTCTCGTTGGCTGGCCCTCGCTTTATACTTGTCGCCAAACCCACTGGTTCCAGGTCATTTACAAGAACCTGCTAGGTAAAGTCCCCCCTTATCTCAGCTCGCTGGTCACCATAGCAGCACCCACCTGTAGCACGCGCTCCAGCAGGTATATCTCTCTGGTCACCCCCAAAACCAATTCCTCCTTTGGCCGCCTCTCCTTCCAGTTCTCTGCTGCCAATGACTGGAACGAACTACAAAAATCTCTGAAACTGGAAACGCTTATCTCCCTCACTAGCTTTAAGCACCAGCTGTCAGAGCAGCTCACATATTACTGCACCTGTACATAGCCCATCTATAATTTAGCCCAAACAACTACCGCTTCCCCTACTGTATTTATTTATTTATTTTGCTCCTTTGCACCCCATTATTTCTATTTCTACTTTGCACATTCTTCCACTGCAAATCTACCATTCCAGTGTTTTACTTGCTATTGTCACGTTCCTGACCTGTTTTCTGTTGTTTTGTATGTGTTTAGTTGGTCAGGACGTGAGCTGGGTGGGAATTCTATGTTGTGTGTCTAGTTTGTCTGTTTCTATGTCAGCCTAGTGTGGGTTCTCAATCAGAGACAGATGGTAGTCGTTGTCTCTGATTGAGACTCATATATAGGAGGCTTGTTTTGTGTTGGGATTTTGTGGGTGTTTGTTACCTGTCTCTGTGTTTGTGTTCTGCACCAGATAGGTCTGTATCGGTTTTGCACATTTGTTATTTTGTATGTTTGTAGTGTTTCACTGGTTCTTGTATTAAACATGTTTAACACTAGCCGCGCTGCACTTTGGTCCTCTCCTTCACCCCTGGAAGAAAGCCTTTACAGAAACACCCACCAAACCCGGACCAAGCAGCATGGCAACGGGCAGCAGCAACAGCAGCAGCGGTACCAGGAGGAATGGTCATGGGAGGAAATCATAAACGGAAAAGGACCCTGGGCAAAGGTGGGAGAGAATCGCTGCTCTCGGGAGGAGAAGGAGGCAGCCACAGCCCAGGAGCGGTGGATTGAGGAGGCAGCACGTAAGAGAGGCTGGAAGCCCGAGAGGCTCACCCAAAAATTTCTTGGGGGGGGGCTAAAGGGGAGTGTGGCGAAGCCAGGTTGGATACCTGAGCCAACTCCCCGGGCTTACCGTGGAGTGAGAGGGCGTCGTACTGGTCAGACACCGTGTTATGCGGTAAAGCGCACGGTGTCCCCAGTACGCGTGCTTAGCCCAGTGCGGGCTATTCCACCTTGCCGCACTGGGAGGGCTAGGTTGGGCATCGAGCTGGATGTCATGAAGCCGGCCCAACGTATCTGGCCTCCAGTACGTCTCCTCGGGCCGGCGTACATGGCACCAGCCTTACAGGTGGTGTCCCCGGTTCGCCTGCATAGCCCAGTGCGGGTTGTTCCACCTCGCCGCACTGGCAGGGCTACAGGGACCATTCAACCTGGTAAGGTTGGAGAGGCTCGGTGCTCAAGAGCGCGTGTCCTCCTTCACGGTCCGGTATATCCGGCGCCACCTTCCCGCCCCAGCCCAGTACCACCAGTGCCTACACCACGCACCAGGCTTCCAGTGCATCGCCAGAGCCCTGTTCCTCCTCCCCGCACTCGCCCTGAGGTGCGTGCCCTCAGCCCGGTACCTCCAGTTCCGGCACCACGCATCAGGCCTATAGTGCGTCTCAGCCGGCCAGAGTCTGCCGTCTGCCCAGCGGTGCCTGAACTGCCCGTCTGCCCAGCGCCGTCTGAACTGTCCGTCTGCCCAACGCCGTCTGAACTGTCCGTCTGCCCAACGCCGTCTGAACTGTCCGTCTGCCCAGCGCCTTCTGAGCCATCCGTCTGCCCAGCGCCTTCTGAGCCATCCGTCTGCCCAGCGCCTTCTGAGCCATCCGTCTGCCCAGCGCCTTCTGAGCCATCCGTCTGCCACGAGCCATTAGAGCCGCCCGTCTGTCCCGAGCCATTAGAGCCGTCCGTCAGTCAGGAGCTGCCAGAGCCGTCCGTCAGTCAGGAGCTGCCAGAGCCGTCCGTCAGTCAGGAGCTGCCAGAGCCGCCAGCCAGTCAGGAGCTGCCAGAGCCGCCAGCCAGTCAGGAGCTGCCAGAGCCGCCAGCCAGTCAGGAGCTGCCAGAGCCGCCAGCCAGTCAGGAGCTGCCAGAGCCGCCAGCCAGTCAGGAGCTGCCAGAGCCGCCAGCCAGTCAGGAGCTGCCAGAGCCGCCAGCCAGTCAGGAGCTGCCAGAGCCGCCAGCCAGTCAGGAGCTGCCAGAGCCGCCAGCCAGTCAGGAGCTGCCAGAGCCGCCAGCCAGTCAGGAGCTGCCAGAGCCGCCAGCCAGTCAGGAGCTGCCAGAGCCGCCCTCCAGTCATGAGCCGCCCTCCAGTCATGAGCTGCCCTCCAGTCATGAGCTGCCCTCCAGTCATGAGCTGCCACTCAGTCATGAGCTGCCACTCAGTCCGGAGCTGCCACTCAGTCCGGAGCTGCCACTCAGTCCGGAGTTGTCCCTCTGGCCTGAGCTACCTCTCTGTCCTGGGCTACCTCTCTGTCCTGAGCTACCTCTTTGTCCTGAACTACCTCTCTGTCCTGAGTTGTCTCCTCTATTGTAGAGGGGAGTTGGTGAAGGTTCCTGGACCATGGTCGGGGGCGAGGGTCGCCACTCAAGGGACGCTAAGGAGGTGGACAAAGACAATGGTGGAGTGGTGCCCTCGTCCACCGCCGGAGCCGCCACCGCGGACAGATGCCCACCCAGACCCTCCCCTTGAGTTTTAGGGGTGCGCCCGGAGTTCGCACCTTGAGGGGGGGGGTTCTGTCACGTTCCTGACCTGTTTTCTGTTGTTTTGTATGTGTTTAGTTGGTCAGGACGTGAGCTGGGTGGGAATTCTATGTTGTGTGTCTAGTTTGTCTGTTTCTATGTCAGCCTAGTGTGGGTTCTCAATCAGAGACAGATGGTAGTCGTTGTCTCTGATTGAGACTCATATATAGGAGGCTTGTTTTGTGTTGGGATTTTGTGGGTGTTTGTTACCTGTCTCTGTGTTTGTGTTCTGCACCAGATAGGTCTGTATCGGTTTTGCACATTTGTTATTTTGTATGTTTGTAGTGTTTCACTGGTTCTTGTATTAAACATGTTTAACACTAGCCGCGCTGCACTTTGGTCCTCTCCTTCACCCCTGGAAGAAAGCCTTTACAGCTATATTGTATTTACCTCGCTACCATGGCCTTTCTTTTGCCTTTACCTGCCTTATCTCACCTCATTTGCTCATATTGTATATAGACTTATTTTTCTGCTGTATTATTGACTGTATGTTTGTTTTACTCCATGTGTAACTCTGTGTTGTTGTATGTGTCGAATTGCTTTGCTTTATTCTTGGCCAGGTCGCAATTGTAAATGAGAACTTGTTCTCAACTTGCCTACCTGGTTAAATAAAGGTGAAATAAAAATATTTTAAAAAGAATTGTCTGGTAAAGGTTTTCATTTATTCATCACAGCTTGATGTCTTGTTTTCTGTGCTGCTTGGGTGTGTTTGTGGTCATTGCTTGGGTGGGTTTGTGGTCATTGCTTGGGTGGGTTTGTGGTCATTGCTTGGGTGCGTTTGTGGTCATTGCTTGGGTGCGTTTGTGGTCATTGCTTGGGTGGGTTTGTGGTCATTGCTTGGGTCGCCGCGCGGCACAGATTTCAGGGCGCCTTGGGGAATGCCGATTGGTTGACATTTGGATGTGTGGGTAGGCTGTGTGGGTAGGTTGTGTGGGTAGGCTGTGTGGGTAGGCTGTGTGGGTAGGCAGTGTGGGTAGGCAGTGTGGGTAGGCAGTGTGGGTAGGCGCTGTTGGTGACCATGAATGCATCCTAATATTTGAGACATGCTCAAGTGGGGCTAAATAGTCTGGTCATTATTGTTGCCGATGTTTGTTCGTTTTGATTCAAATTTTATTTCGTGACTCGACTGACAACATTTTCATGTTAAAGGGAACAGTCAATGCACTTTTAATGCCATATACATATCATTTAGAATTAAATGATTTCAGGCGATGCTATGCCTAGCAGGTACATCTAGCTTAAAGACTAGTGTCTAATGGTATGGGTTCTTTAACTTCCTCAGTTGGGGAGGGGGGTTGGGTGGGTTTGTGCTAGGGTCATGGTATTAGCTCACAAAATATTGACTATTTTATACTTTCAGAATTTCATTTTGTACAATATGAATTACGATCAATGCAATTATGTTTCTCTTATCTCTTTCCCTCTTTCTTATTTTCTTTAAAGATGTCGGGCACCTAAATAACTATACATTTACAACACAACATTAAGGGGTATTAAATGCTCAGTCGAGAATGATCTAAACAACATCAGGTGGATATAACTCGTCTTCAGGAGATACACCTGACGTGACTCTGAGCAAACTGAAGAGAGAGTGAGTGGGGTCAAGTGTACTATTCATCTTTCACCTCTCGGGCAAGAGGGGTGGCCATTGTCATTAATAAGCAATTGCCTCTTTCAACTCCAATCCCTATTAAAGACAAAAGGGGGGTAGGTTTGTGATCGTTCAAGGTTTCATTAAAACTGAGCCCATTACCATTGTGAATGTGTATGGGCCTAACCATGATGATCCTACATTGTACCAAGACATCTTTTTTTTAAGTGAATGTGCCCCTCATCAGAGATAATGATGTCAGGGGATTTTTAACTTGGTACTGGATCATTCCAGTGATAGATCTTCCTCTAATAGTATCAACCTCACACAGGCAGCTAAAATGTTAAAATCAGAAATTAAAGATGTTGAACTTCTAGACATATGGAGATTTCACAACCAAAGGTTAAAGAATATACATTGTACTCCCGAGTGGCGCAGCGGTCTAAGTCACTGCATCTCAGTTGGCCCAGCGTCGTCCGGGTTTGGCCAGGGTAGGCCGTCATTGTTAATAAGAATTTGTACTTAACTGACTTGCCTAGTAAAATGCTAAATAATAATAATAATATATTTTAAATAACTGTCACACCCTGATCTGTTGCACCTGTCTTGTGCTTGTCTCCACCCCCCCACCAGGTGTCTCCTATTTTTCCCCATTATCCCCTGTTTATTTATACCTGCGTTTTCTGTTTGTCTGTTGCCAGTTTGTCTTGTCTCGTCAAGTTGTCCCAGCGTGTTTCTGTGTGTTACCTTCGCTCTAGTTTTGTTTTCTAGTCTTCCCGGTTTCCCGACCTTTCTGCCTGCCCTGACCCTGAGCCTGCCTGCCTGCCTGCCTTTCTGCCTGCCCTGACCCTGAGCCTGCCTGCCGTTCTAGCCCTTGTTGACTCTGCCTACCCTCGACCTGCCCTTTTTGCCTGCCTCTTTGTGATAATAAATATTCTGAGAACCGAACCATCTGCCTCCTGTGTCTGCGTCTGGGTCATATCCTGAGTCGTTCTAATAATAGTTACAGCTGGAATCGACATATTTCTTATTCCTGCAGGCAAGGGATGTTTAACTATTGGTTGTAAGTATTTACCAAGATGTATATCAGATCATTCTGCTCTGCTGGCTTCATTACCAGTCAGTTTAACACAACTACGATCCAGAAGGTGGAGTTTTGGCACATACTCACTAAATAATCCTACATTTGTAAAATTTTTGAACACTCATATTGACATATTTTTTGGCACCAAGAACAACCCCCCCCCTCCCCCCCCCCTTATTGTCTGGAACGCACTCCTTGCATATCTGAGGGGGACAAATCATTTTGTTTATCTCAGGTGCTCGTAAGATGTATAAGGTTCAAGTAGGTTCGTTGGAGAAAGAAATTAGAGATCTGGAAAAATGAACGTAGTCTAACATTTGACGACTCAACTCTACAAAAATTAGACAGAAAGCGATTGGAATTTAACACCATGACGACCTACAGAGCAGAACACGCACTTAGGAGAACAAAACAAAACTACTATGAACATGGAGATCAAGCAGGAAAGTTGTTTGCTTGGCAGACAAGGTGAGAGGAAGCTAGTATAGTTACTGGCTCTATTAAGCTGCCCAATAACATAGTTGTTCACAGTCCTGAGGAAATTAATCTAGTCTTTAGGGAGTTTTATAACATTGTACAAGGCTGAAGGGGATATCCCTGTCACAATGTAGAAAATAGTAAAACTAAAGAAAAACCCTTGAATGAGTAGGTGTGTCCATACTTTTGACTGGTACTGTATATATGAACAAACACCTTTCTATAGTAATTACCCCCATCTTACCCAACGCCCTGACAGATGTTATTACATGTGCTTGGTTCAACAAAGGAATTAAAACATTTGGTCATCTGTATTGAGAAAGTGCACTACTATCCCTTCAACAACTGGCATCTCATTTTCAGTGAGATTTCTTCAAGTACCTACAGGTTAGGCGTTATATTGCCACTCGGCAGGGAGGTAGGATTCAGCCCATGAGTAAACCTAGAACTGACAAACTGTGGCTGGAGAGGAAAGAGTTAAAAGGTTTCATTTCTTTTACGTGGACTCTAGTCTTCAAGCTCTGTTGAGGAACGATGAAGCTCTGATGGCTTGCATGAAGTGGCATGATGACCTTGGTCTCATTTTGTTCAGGATGAGAAATGGTGGGAAGCTCTTTTTTTTTTTTTTTAAAGATTCTCAGCGTCTTTCATTTAACACAAGGCACAAGTTTATGCAATTCAAAATTTGACATAGGGTCTACTTTACACCAGAGAGACTGTATAAGATCAATTCTAAATAATCAAGGAGTAAAATGGGTCTGGGCACACTTATGCATATGTTTTTTGTCCTGCCCTGAAATAGGCAATTATTGGAAAGACAATATTCAGATAGATCCTTCCCTTATTCTTCTTGCCGACGATTCTGTTCTACCAGTTAATATTGGTAGCAAAAAAACCAGATGAATTAAATTGGCAGTCATTGCATCCAATAAATGCACATCTATTATATGGAAGACCCTCGGCCAAGCAAGCAGATGTGGTCTAAAATAACTAACTTCCTATATTCCATCTGAAAAAAATGAATGTACAATTTTCGTAATAAACCCTTTGAATTTACTGATGTCTGGGGGGACTTTCAGAAGTTTCTAGAGTCGTCACCTTAGCTGCCTCATTATTTTCTTCATTAATGTATTATTATTATTATTATTATTATATATTTTGTTTTTGCGTTGATTTATTTGTTTTCTAGCATTGGGTGTGAAGGTCATTCTGTTTCGTTTTGTTGTTGTTAATCATTGAATAATACCAATAGAGGACAGGGATGGGGGTGTTCCTGTGTTGAGGAGGGAAGGCTTTTGCATGATGTGCTTCCATATAGCCTGCTGTTTTGTGTAGGTGAAAGGTATAACGGAGCATTATCAGTGCCATATTTTGCTGATGACTGTTAAGTTTTTTAAGCATGCCCCATGTGACCAGTGTTTTTTTTTTTTTTTTTCTCTCCCCAATTTCGATCTTGTCTCATCTCTGCAACTCCCCAACGGGCTCGGAAGACGAAGGTCGAGTCATGCGTCCTCCGAAACATGACCCACCAAACCCACTTCTTAATATCCGCCCGCTTAACCCGGAAACAAGCAGCACCAATGTGTCGGAGGAAACATCTGACCCTCTGCCCTCCCTAAATCGTGGCATTCAACAGTTCAGCAGACTTTTAGCCCTCCATAACTGGCTACGAGACCATTGCAGCTCTGTGGGTGTAACATATATTGACCTTTTCGGTTTCTTTTCTTTACAATATATTTATTACAATTTTTTTAAACAATTTAATTAATTTATGGATAGCCCCATTTTTTTGCAATTTTCGCCTAAAATGACATACCCAAATCTAACTGCCTGTAGATCAGGCCCTGAAGCAAGGATATGCATATTCTTGGCACCATTTGAAAGGAAACACTTTGAAGTTTGTGGAAATGTGAATTGAATGTAGGAGAATATAACACAATAGCTCGGGTAGAAGAAAATACAAAGAAAAAAATAACCGTTTTTTTCTTCTTTTTTTCTACCACCATCTTTGAAATGCAACAGAAAGGTACCAAATCTAGCCATCCCTCTGGTTGTAATTCCAATGTTGTCCACAAGATGGCAGCAGTGTATGTGCAATGTTTCAGATGGATAACTTGAAGTATGAGCAAACTACATGACATTTAGTGTGAAGTTACCCAGGTACATTTGGGCAAATCGTGAAGGAGACATTTACATTTACATTACATTTTCCTGCAAGAATATCATCAAATCTTTATACTTGGACTTTGATTGAGCTTTTCCAGTATTAGTAGCCATATTGTAAGTTCAACATTTGCAAAACACACAGTTTTCATAACTTCATAACTCTCCATTTTCTTGTCATTTTTGTCCAAAAGGAAATGGCTTGCTGTTGCACAAGGTTAGCAGCAAAATTTTGCGACAGATACAAGGTTTACTCCCGTAAAGCCCAGCTCATTGGCTATCTAGCTAGCTTTGTTTTTACCCCGATTGGTGCTTATTTGACAAAGTTACAGTCAATCAAGTGAAGACCGCCCGCGTCATCGGCACGCCATGAAGGCGTCGCTCCCTGACCAAATTTGGTGTCCTATAGGATATACAACATTCCTATTGATATAGTGAAGTCTGGTTACGTTCTAGGATCTCTGAGGAATAAATAGGAACATGATTTGACCGGTTGAAACAACGTTTAGGCTGAGATTTTCACAGATTCCTTTCTTTGCAAATTGAATGAGTGGAAATACAAAATCGATCGTGCATGCTGTATGGACCTTTTTAGGATATGAAAAAGGATATTATCTAACAAAAATGACTCTTCATGTTATTTCTGGGACCCTTTGGATGGTAAATCAGAGCAAGATTTCAGAATGTAAGTACACATTTCACCTTCAGAGGTGAATTTATCCAACCTATCGCGGTGAAAAAAGTGTTTTGTTGTTAGGAGCTCTCCTCAAACAATAGCATGGCATTTTTTCTCAGTAATAGCTACTGTAAATTGGACAGTGCAGTTATATTAACAAGAATTTAAGCTTTCCGCCAAAATAAGACACTTATATGTACCGACATTTGTTGTTTCTCTAAAATCTGCGATCGTGATACACGGAGCTGCATGATTTACAACTGCCCCGTTGACGGGACGCCGATCCCTAAGAAGTGCCCTTTACTGTAGTACGTCCTGACCATAGTTCTTATGTGTTTTGCTTGTTTTAGTGTTGGTCAGGACGTGAGCTGGGTGGGCATTCTATGTTGTGTGTCTTGTTTGTCCGTTTCTATGTTTGGCCTAATATGGTTCTCAATCAGAGGCAGGTGTTTTGTGTTGTCTCTGATTGGGAATCATATATAGGTGGCTTGTTTTGTGTTGGGGATTGTGGGTGGTTGTTTCCTATCTCTGTGTTTTCTCTGCACCAGATAAGGCTGTTTCGGTTTGCCACGTTTGTTATTTTGTAATTGTTGTAAGTGTTCAGTATTCGTTTGTTAATTAAACATGTTGAGCACTGGCTACGCTGCGTGTTGGTCCGATCCCTGTTACACCCTCTCTTCTCGTGAAGAGAGGGAAGGCTGCCGTTACAGTAGTGTAGCGTAGAACAGGGTAACGTGTGAAGAGAGGGATACCTCAGGCCTGAGAACCAAACTCACTATGTATGTGGCTGACACTGAAGGACTAAGGGCCCAGATAATTCACTTTGGGGAGTATAGGGCCAGGGGGTTTTCCTTAAAGGGGGCGTGGCAGGGCCAGTAACCCAAAGGTCAATGGTTCAAATTCCAGAGCAGGCAAGGTGGAAACATCTGCTGTTCCGCCATTGAGCAAGGCAGTTAAACGCTAACAACACCTGCTCCCCGGCTCCGATGATGTGGACGTTGATTAAGGCACGTCTCTGATTCAGAGGGGTTGGGTTAAATGAGGAAGACACATTTCGGTTGAATGCATTCAGTTGTGCAACTATATATCCCCCTATAGTATTATCACTGACTAGATATCACCTACAGCATATCACTGACTAGGTATCACCTATAGCATATCACCTATAGTATATCACTGACTAGATATCACCTTTAGCATATCACTGACTAGGTATCTCCTTTCCCTGAATCGAAAAACGTCTGCTCCCCAGATATCAGCTAATTTGGGTACCAGCATTTTTTCCAGGTAATGTCATAACTTCTGGTGTTATATATTACAATGCTCTAATTTAAACCAGAGCCCCTTGTAGTGTACTAAGGGGGATAGGATGTTTGTGACATGCTTGAAGTACACTCTAAGGGGGATAGGATGTTTGTGACATGCTTGAAGTACACTCTAAGGGGGATAGGATGTTTGTGAAGTGCTTGAAGTACACTCTAAAGGGGATAGGATGTTTGTGATATGCTTGAAGTACACTCTAAAGGGGATAGGATGTTTGTGAAGTGCTTGAAGTACACTCTAAAGGGGATAGGATGTTTGTGATATGCTTGAAGTACACTCTAAAGGGGATAGGATGTTTGTGACATGCTTGAAGTACACTCTAAGGGGGATAGGATGTTTGTGAAGTGCTTGAAGTACACTCTATAGGGGATAGGATGTTTGTGAAGTGCTTGAAGTACACTCTAAAGGGGATAGGATGTTTGTGAAGTGCTTGAAGTACACTCTAAAGGGGATAGGATGTTTGTGAAGTGCTTGAAGTACACTCTAAAGGGGATAGGATGTTTGTGAAGTGCTTGAAGTACACTGTAAGAGTAATCAGATGTAATTTGAGACGCAGCCTAACTGTGAATCACCACTGGGTGTGTACTCTAGCTGACGTAGAGGGACTGGTATTGATAACGTCATACTGTGATGTTATGTACTGTGTGTTGGCCTTTAACTCAGGTATTCTGGCTATGACTCTTCGTCAGCTGTTTCAATCAGGTATTTTTCCATTGGGGCCCACATCTTCTGTGTATCACTGGAGAGTTAGGGTCAGGGTTAGGGTCAGGGTTAGGGTTAGGGTCAGGGTCAGGGTCAGGGTTAGGTGAGTAATGTCACTGGAGGGTTAGGTGAGTGTTGTCACCCAGAAGTTCATAAAGCCATGATGACATTGGATCTTATGTCCCATTACACATTATTTGGCTGGAACAAAACTTTTAGGAAGTCAAAGTTTTTCCATTTTAGAATGGAATCATTGTATGGGAAAAGGAACGTGGCATTATCATAATTGTATTGACATTACAGAAGAAGTACAGGATTAGTTGACATAGTCATAGATGACATTTTGGTGACAAAGTCAAACGCCT